>NW_026682119.1:0-10102 GCF_028640845.1 Ahaetulla prasina | reverse complement strand
ATAAATTGATGGATTATTTCAACTCATGCAAAGGTTCATATGAAACTTTCTAAAGTTAATTGCCAAATGACGAAAATACCTGTTCATAAAATGACTTCTGAATTTGAAGTTTTCTGGATATCAGAACTGATTTCAGAATATTTTTTACTGCTTCTATTGTTTGGCTGACATGAGTCAAAAACATATACATAAATGGGAAAGTATTGAGGTTATTTTTCCACCTTCTGGCAAAAAAATTGCATTTACTTATTCTATGTAGCTTTATTGAGGCCAGCATCATTACTGGTTATCAAAAAGAACACCACCTGATTTTTGTCACTTTTGGACTCCTTCTCAAGCAGCAAATTAATGACTTCTGATAGCCAGTTTGACACATTTAGGTCACAAAGATAATAATGCAGAAGAATAATCATTTATCAATTTCTATATTTAATGTGTTTGTAGTATAATTTCATATCATAGTCAAGGGTATTTAAGTAGAAGTCCTTTTTATTTGAAATAAGTGTGTTATTGTGTATTACAAATAATGTGTTATAAATGGCATGCTATAAATAATGTCTTGGGTTTTTGTTTTAAAAATAAGTGATTACAAGGTTGGCTATTCATGTTTCAGTACTTGAGTAAAAGAGGTTTTGGTGAACAGAATTCATTGTCTACATATAATTTGTTATTTGTTGTTCACTAGTAAAATCCTGACTTTGCTTGTCAGAAAATCATAAAAGGTGACCACATGACCTTGGGACACAGCAATAGTTATAAATATGAACTAATTGCCAAGCATCTGAATTTTGATCACGTGATCATGGGGATGCTGCAAAGGTTGTAACTGTGAAAAATGGTCATAACTCACTTTTTTCAGTACCATTGTAACATTGGACAGTCGCTAAATGAACTGTTATAAGGCAAGGACTACCTGTACTGTATTTGGGCACTCCAGTTTTCTCCACAAAACCTGGGCATCCACTTGCCTGGGCCAGCGTTTGTCAACTGTAGCAACTGATTGGCTAGGGAATTCCAGGAGTTGAAGTCCACCCATTTTCATATTGCCAAGGTTGAGAAACGTTGATTTAGAAGACAACACAAATTATCAGGACTTCCCCAGACTGAGAAGACTAGTCTACAAGAATCTTCTAGAAGATTCTCGTTTAACACTTACTGATCTGGCTAAAAGTGGTGCTGGAAAACCTCTTGCATTTTGGAAAACTGCTGCTTCAGAATAAATGATTTTTGGTTTGATGACCAATAGCCTATAATTGACCTATGGTCTATTATAGCTTCTGTGTTCTTAATCATTATTTGCATCCTGTTATACAGAAGACCACGTTTGGATTATTTTCTCTCTGTCAGGTGTAAGCAAGAGAAACGGCTAAATTAGAGTAGAAATGGAGGTTCTCATCCCATTAGTCTATTTTTTACAAGCATCTTGCCATGATGTCTTAGAATAGAATTTAACTCTTGGTAGACATTCAGAACAGAAAATGCAAGTTAAATACAATGAATTTTAGAATCCAATATATATGAGATTTTTAACTTTAGGCTCCCAGCAGTCTGCTTGAAGCCCTGGAGCAGCATCTGGCTTCTTTGGAAGGAAAGAAGACCAAGGAAGTTTCAGCTGCCAGCAGGTAATTGCCCGAGGCTTGCAATTGATTGCTACTTGTCATCTTGGATCATTGGCCAATGTCTCCTAGCACTTGCCTATCTCTTCTCTGGACCTGTGTTTTCTTACTTCGACCAAATCTCTCAGTTTTTTTTTTTGTGAGGACAGCAGATGGATTAATTCTGTTCCTGCCTGTTCTTCAGGGAATAGATTACACTAATACAGTTGGTTAAAATAAAAGTTACGATACCAGATGCTGACAATTAAAATGTACAGAAACCTATTGAACAGTTCTTACCACAGTCCCAAAATTGTGATGCTATCTCCTGATATTAAAAGAGGGAAAGGAACACAAGGCTGTTCATTCCTGAGAGAATTCCCACTTGTATACAAACAGTCCTGAACTTATGACTACAGTTGGGTCTATCACTAAGCAAGGCAATAATTAATTGAATCAGGCTTACTTTGCCACGGCTGTTAAGAAAATCATTGCTGTTGTTAAGTAAATCGCATGCTCATTAAGCCAATCTGGCTTCCTACACTGATTGCACGTCTCAGAAGCTGGCTGGGAAAGTTGCAAATGGAGAGTATGGTGACTCTGGGAATGTTGCAACAGTTGTAAATATATGCCAGTTGTCAAGGACCTGAATTTTGATCATGTGACTGTGGGTATGTTGCAATGGTTCTAAGTGTGAGGATTGGTCATAAGTCACTTTTTCAGTGCCATTATAATTCCAAACAGTCACTAGAGAAATCATTGTAAGTTAAAGATTACCGGAATCTTAATATTTCCATTTCAGATTATTTATTCATGTAACTCAGGTAGTCATCCCACCTTGGAGATTTCTGCCCATGTTTGCGGATACTCTTAAACATCTTTATTTGATCGGTTAAGTATGTGAAGGATTGCAGTCTGAATGCCTATCCACCTCTTTTTTCATTGATTTAAGAACATTTAATTGTATAACAAGAGGTTCCTTCTCTCCCTGGGTAGCCCCCTGCCCCCAAGAAAATAGGCTGGTTCTTCTCTAGGCTGTTTGTTCAGGCTCAGAGCTGCTAAATGCCTTTGTGTCTGTGTGTTTTCTCTAAAATTCAGAGCAAGTACTCTCTCCAGTGCCGTTTCCACCCTGGCCAACACAGGAATGTCCTTCAGTAAAATGGATGAAAGAGAGAAACAGCAGGCTCTGGAGGAAGAGCAAGCTAGACTGCAGGCTCTGAAGGTATTAACTCCTGAGTTGGTAGACATGACAGCCAATAGAATTTAGACGTATATTGTACCACCCCATAGTGCTTCACAGCACTCTCTGGGTGGTTTAAAATGTCAGCATGTTGCCTCCAACACTCTGGGTCTTCATTTTATTGACCTCAGAAGGCTGGAAGGCTGAGTCAAGCTTGAGCCCCCTCAGGATCAAACTCCAGGTTGTGGGCACTTTAACTTTTGTGCCAGCAGGGCTAAGTATCTCTGACATGTAGAAGCTGCTTCTACATACCGCCCATCTCTGAGCATTTGCAGTAGCAATCTCTGCTATGTCTCTAAGAAAAGCTTCCTTAATTTTAGCCCATTAGATCAAGCTTCACCGAGAAAAGGACCACTTTCTTGCTTTTGCCATTTTGTCTGAATGGAAACACACACCTCTCCCAGTTAATGAACATTGGGGAGAGCTACTGCAGTCATTTATCACGTGGTGTCATCTTAATCTCAGTTTGTCATACAATATGCCTTAATACAGCTTCAATTCACAAGTCAAGCAAAGCCTAAAAACGTTTGGGTTCCATTGAACTCAATGAGAGGAGAGTAACATAAATGCTTGACTCTTTTCCATTGAAAAGAGGTTTGGCTAGCTTGTAAAAATCATAAATCATGTAAAAATTCCATTGCTTTCTGTGGAAAAAGTTGAGCAATCTGTTTTCATATTTTGCCAGAGAGCCCTGTCACAAGACAGGGATGTGGGTTAATTTCCGCAAGATAATGAAGTTTCACTTCTGGTGCATTCAACCTTTTTTGTGTGAGAAGGCTAATGCAGCATCTACTGCCATCTCTTTTTTCTTTTTTGTAGGAACAGCGATTGAGAGAGATTTCTGTGGTTTCCAATTCTACTTCTACTTCTGCTTCTCCAAGCACTTTATCAGGAAAGAGTGTGAACACCAATCCTGCCGTTGACCTCTTTGCAGCCCCCGCCCCAACTACCAATAGGTAGGCATGGGCTTATATTTTAGTCACGGAAAAGCTACCTGGAAATTAATTGGGGTGAACATTCATGATCTGCTTGTTTATTTTGTTTTGCATTGGAAAATTTACCCAACCTGGTGTGTGGGGTTTCTGGGGGCTGAGAAGGGGAGGAGCCAGGACAGGCCCTGAAGGATAGGATGAGAGGCTGAGAGCTGGGATCCCTCCTCCCAGCTCTCAGTCTTCATTCCCGGGGCACCGAAATGTCAAATCTCTGGAATCCTGGGGTTTTCAGTGCGGTTGTGGAATGTTAGATCTCTTTTAATGAGTGAAATTGACTTCATTTCATGATTAGTTGTGACTGAGGGGGAGACTTGGCTTGCATCACTCAAACCTGTGTGGGGGACAATGGGGATATTCTTCCTTGTGGGTTTTGGGTTTGGCATCAGGTGCAGTCATAGTAGGGTGGGAGCATCTGTTGTCATCCATGAGATTCTGCTGGCATCTAGAAGGGCTGCTACATAAATAAAGAAATATGAAACCCTGTTTATGTGACTGGGCCTGAAAGATCACTTGCTTGTGTTCTGCTCCCTCTGTTGCTCAGCAACACTCAGTTTCATCCTCTCTCAGGGGTGGAATTGGGGCTTCCAAATGCTTGTGCATTTGGATTCCAATCTGCCTTCCTTCTGCAAGGAGGTCTGAAGCTATGCAGGAGTTAATGACGCCATGACAGTCATGGACCTGATTCATCTTACAGTTGCATATTAGATTTCTCCCTCTTTCCCTTTCTCTTTCGGGTGTCTTGGACAAGATACAGCATGAGCTGAAAATGTGTGTGGGATGGGGAGGACTGACCTTCACTTCTTCTCATGGACAGATTTGTATGAAGATTTACGAGTGAACCCCTCTCTGCAGTGGGAAGATACCTATTAAATCTATCTATCCCAACTGCCTAATGGATCTTGAGAATTTTCAAGAAGGTGCTTGAGAAGTTTCCCCAAGGATCTAATGGGCAGTTCAAACAAGATGCTCGCTCCAAACTTTCTTCATTTTTTCAGAGAGGGAGAGGGGGGGGGGGAGAGAGAGAGAGAGAGGGAGAGAGAGAGAGAGACTCTGACGCAGTGGGGTTCAAATGGAATGGATTCTTCCTAAGATTTACCGTAAATCTTGTATTGCAATAAATAAAGTGAACTATTTAGTAAACAAATCTTCTGTTGTGGAGTTTAAGATGCTTGTTCGGTTTCTCATTCATTTTCCAGTATTGTGGAAGATTGAAGTTTCAACTTCAGCTCCCTCAGATGCACAGATAATAAATATGATCTTTGCGTAACTGGTATTCTTCTTGAAACTTTCAGCATGCCCAACCTTTCTACCGATCTCTTCGATCTTCAACCTGCATTTGTTCCTACGGTACAAAGTACTCCAGCCATAGCAACGTCAGCAAGCAGTGCCTGGGGAGGTAAGCAGCTTTTGTGGCTAAAGAAAACAGTGATGTTACTTGGAATTCTTTCCTCTGTCAATTTACCTTGAACACCTGAACACACAACTAAGCCTCTGTTGCTATGCAAGTCAGGTATCTCTTGCTTCCGCTAGCAGCTGCAGCAGAGAAGTAGTAGCTAACAATCTGGAAGAGGGCTGCTTCTGCACAGAATATATCAAATTAACTTCACTGTATTTCTTGCTTGAACTTTTTACACACACTGGCTATTTTGTGATATTGTTATTTCCTTCTGGGTGGTTTGATTTCAACATAAACTTGGGTGAATTGAGGAGACTAATAAGTGTGTTCTTCAGAATTTGAAGTGTAATTGGATCTAATTGAGAGAATGGGAAAGATATTTCATTTTAATTAAATAGGACTAGGGTGGAATAATAGTTTAAAATTACAGATTTGTACAGGTGATTCTGGTTTAGGTCCTTGTTTGAGCTACTTTTGGACCAGTCCTTTCCTCTCAACCTAACCTACCCCACTGGATTGCTGTTGGACAAAATGAAGGGAAACTGCTATGTATGCTGTCTTGAGCTCCCGGAAAAAAGGATGGGATGTACATTGAATAATTCAGTACATCATTATTTGAATGCTTTGTGTTACTAGCATTCTGATAGTGCTAAAAAGGGTTAATGTACCTATTTCTACGTACATTGCCATTTCTCAGTTGCTTATGCAGAAGCAAATTCAAGTGGTATTTTGCCAAAAAAGTTGAATTTCTGATCACCAGTCTGAATTGCTTCAAGTGCAAAGTGCAGATAAAATTTTCAACCCCCCAACCTTCTCTCCTGGCATCACACATTCTGTGGCAAATTTGGGCTACTTTTACACATCAGACTAAACCATAATATGATTGCTTGACTTAGTGCCATGTATGAACCTAGCCATTGTGATACATAAACCATGTTTTGCAGCTTAGCATGAACCACACAGGATTTCCTTTCTTCCTGCCACGCTCCCTCTTTTTCTTTAATTCAGCCCATAATTAAATCTGCTGAAGTAGCAGCACATTTGACTCAGATGCTTCACCCTGATTCTCCAGATACATAAAAATAATAATCCTGATAAAGATCCAGTAGTTTCTCTACTGCATAATTTTCTATCTTGTGCATTCGCTTTTATATGTGGATAAGACAGGATCTTCCCAATCTTCCATCACTTAACGTCAAGCAAGAGAATTACAACAATCAACTTCAACCTTGGCACCATAATAAAAATAATGAAACCCTTTGAGGAAAGTGGCTGTCCAGAGTCATCTTGTAAGAGAGATAAGCAGCATACACATTTAATAAATAAACAAAAATAAAATAAATATTTTAGGATGGAGTTGTTGGCTCCCAAATCAGCTAACTGTGTTAAAAGCCTAAACAATAAATGATCTAAGAATTCTGTTGTCAATCTCTGGAGAGCAAGAAAACCGGTATGAGTTACAGATTTTAGATTAGATTTATTGGATTTTTATACCCTTCTCCCGAAGGACTCAGGGCAGTTCACAGCCGAGATAAAACAGCAATAATATACAAATAAAACAATAATTAAAAAACTTATTATAAGGCCAAATTAAAACATTTAAAACCGTAAAAAAACCCATAAAATTTATATCAAATATTAAAAGCTATTTAAAATTCCTATGCCAGTCCTGTGCGAATAAACAGATAAGTCTTCAGCTTGCGCGGAAGGTCGAAGGTCAGGCAGTTGATGAAGTCCAGGGGAAGTTCATTCCAGAGGTGGGAGCCCCACAGAGAAGGCCCTTCCTGGGGCGGCCAACCGACATTGCTTGGCGGATGGCACCCTGAGAAGTCCCTCTCTGTGCGGCGCGGGTCGGTGGGAGGCATTCGGTAGCAGTAGGCGGTCCCGTAAGTACCCTGGCCCTAAGCCATGGAGCGCTTTAAAGGTAGTAACCAAAACCTTGAAGTGCACCCGAAAGACCACAGGTAGCCAGTGCAGCCTGCGCAGGAGTGGTGTTACATGGGAGCCACGAGCGGCTCCCTCTATCACCCGCGCAGCTGCATTCTGAACCAACTGGAGCCTCCGGGTGCTCTTCAAGGGGAGCCCCATGTAGAGAGCATTGCAGTAATCCAAGTGAGAGGTAACAAGAGCATGAGTGAGTGTGCATAGGGCATCCCGGTCAAGGAAGGGGTGTTGAATTTAAGTCGGTTGAGATCAGATCTTTCCTTTTTAAAAAACAAACAAATTACAACTTTGATTGTCTGTATTATCCTTTCCTAATCTGGTAACTTCTAGATGTATTAGTTTGCAATTCCAAGAAAACCAACTAGCATGTTGGAACACATCTGGGGACATCCATTTGAGGAAAAATGTCTCATATCTGGGAATTCTGCAGACTGTGACTATGCTGTCTTTCCTGAATACTACTTGTCTTCTGGTTTTTCTTCTTTCCCTTTCTTGTTATCTAATGCTGTCACCTGAAAGGACATTTCTCATCCACAAATGGTTGTGTTGGGTCTCCACCCCATCTGGATGTCTTTGATATGAAACCGGTTGAAGAAGCTGTAAAAAGTACAACTCCTTTTGTGAGCTCCACCTTTGGCTCCAAACAAACAGTGGAACTATTTAGTGGTAAAAAAAAATTCTCTAATTCTTTCCTACCAATAGAAATTGTAATTCTGGTTCTTATATATGTACATCAGTTGAAATTCAGTTTCTGCCTAAGTTTCCACTCAATATATTGCCATTTTTATTTACTTCAATGAATAATTATGGTGATTTTCATTTGGACTGCAAGTGGCATAATTCTATGAAAAGTGCATGTTTTCTGTTTGACATAGTTTTAGAATCATAGTAAAATACTTTGGGTTTGCCTTTCATTTTCTTCTACATTCTGCATGCCCTTGCTTCAATTCATTCTTTGCAATCTGCCTGTCTGCCGAGATGAGTGGGTAATAGTCAACCTTCTTCATTTTCTTCTCTGGTTTTGGGGTCCTTGTGATAGGTTTTGTTGTTCTTTTAGGCTGCAAGACTAATTCTTTCAATCTGACCAATGTTTTGCTAGGTTACCCTCTTCATTCCGCATCACAGAAAACAACCTCTTCAACTATTAATGTGGACTTTGATGCTGTATTTGGTGGAAAATCGACTATAAATGATTTTGGAACTACAGCAGGTAAAGCTCTTATTTTTCTCATGTCTTTTTTTAAAGTTTAGATTAGCTTTTAGCTTTATGTTTCTCTAAATAAGGTAATTTATTAAAAAGCCTTGCTGGAAAGTCACCTGCTCATCAGCAAGAGATAACCTGGCATCCATCCACCATTTATTGCTTAAGAGGAGAGGTTTATAATATCTAAACAATTTCTCCTTGCCTAATAATATCTCAAACTTGTATCTTGATAGTGATACCTTTTTGTAAAAATGTAAACACCACAATAGCTTACAGGACTGTTTTGGAATTTAAAAGCTGTGCTAGTAATACTCCTGTTGTGGCTTTTTAAGCTGGGTTGTGTATGAATCTTGTCTGCTTTCACATGGCCATTTCATGTCAGAGAAAAAAAGTCAAGTCTATTAGCCTTTTAAATCATGATGTCATTGTAAGCCATAAACTAGCTTCAGACTTAACACAAAATGGTGTTTAGCTTTATTTTTGTGGCTTGTGCCCTTACTTGTAAAAAGAAAAGATTGAAAGTTCCACTATGAAAGAATGAGACAGATCATATTGAAACACTGGAAAGAGTGCAGAGAAAAGCAGCAAAGATGATTAAAGTGTTCTAATATTTGAGGGCCACCAAAAGACGAGGGGGGTCAGCATATTCCAAAGCACCAAAAGGCAAGACAAGGAACAGGGATGGAAACTAACCAGGGAGAGAAGCAACCTAGAACTAAGGAGAAATTTCCTAAAGGTGAGAACCATCAGCCTGTGGAACAGCTTGCCTTCAGAAGTTATGGGTGTAGTATAGCTGGAGGCTTTTAAGAAGAGACTGGACAGCCACTTGCCTGAAATAGGTCTCCTGCTCGAGCAGGGGGTTGGACTGGAAGACCTCCAGGATCCATTCCAATTCTGTTCTAGGTACCTTATAATTTTAGCAGGCCAAGATAAAATTGCCTGTGCATGACTTAATTCTTAATGAATTACCCTTCATTTTCAGATGATGTATTACAACCAACAGTAGCTGCACAAAATCAGAGAGGAAATGTAATTGGGCAACAAAGTGGGAGGATTTTGGCCAATGACCTTGACTCATCACTTGCTAATCTAGTAGGAAGTAAGTACAAAGCTTTTTTAAAATGTAATTCTACATTTGTTATGTAAAGCAATCCTCATTTTTTAAAATTAAATTATTTTGATGGGTTTTCTTGCAGATCTTGGATTTGGAGGGACACCACCCAAAAAGTGAGAACACATACATATTTTATCTCAAAATAATTGCTTATATATTGATAAACAGTTCTTAAATTTAAGTTGACATTTTTAATCCTGCTTTCCACAATCTGATCACTGCAGCAGAATAATTATAGGAAGTCAGCAGTTGAAGAAGATTGCTGCATTATGTTGAAACAGTTCATGTTAGTAAACAATAGTTTGTTTATCCAAAGTAATGCTTAAATCAGTGGTAGTCAACCTGGTCCCTGCCACCCACCAGTGGGCGTTCCAGCTTTCATGGTGGGTGGTAGGGGTTTTGTCCGATACTGAAGCACTTTTCTTTTTTTAATTTAATTGACTTTTTAAAAAATTTTCATAGCATTATTTAACAACATTTTCATTAGATTTCATAAAATTCCCTGTGACAATTTAAATTTCTGAAAATATACTATTTGTATTGTCCGCACATAAGTTTAGTTCACGTTACGTAAGTGAAACTAAATGGTGCTATAGTGCGAATGCAAACAAAAGTGC
>NW_026682118.1:0-10103 GCF_028640845.1 Ahaetulla prasina | reverse complement strand
CTCTGGCCTCATAGCCATGTAGAGCTGGCACTGTCCCAAGAAGGTCGGGAACATCTCAGGCTGCCCAGAAAACTTATCCGCACGGTTATCGGGCACTGCGGCGAGGAGGAGGAGTGGGAGGATGGGGGCTGCAGGCACATTCCTGGCAGCAAGTTGGCCTGCCAAGTGAGCCACTTGCTGCTGGAGCTGTTGATTAGCCGCGTAGCTGCTCTAACTGCTGCTGTACCTGCTGCTGATCCATCTTTGGTGGAAGATGTTTTAGTCAGGTCTCGGACAAAATGTTCTGTTTCCCTTCCCCCAATACTCCCAGCAAAGAGTCCGTCAGAGGCCTTCCTTTTTTTCCCCTTTTATTTACATAGATACATGTCCTGGCCACGTCTACCCACGGGCCTGCCAAGTTTCTGGAGATAACGAGGAAATTATAGATAAGGCCAGAATTACTCACGAATATATTCTTCCCTCCATGAATTAGCTCGCGCCAAATTCATTGCTTTGTCCGAGACAAAAAACCAGGAAGTCCCGCCTCCTATTTATAGTCTCTGCAGATGTCACTGCATGACAATTATGACTTGGCTTTGTCCCAACTCTTCCGCTGCTGCTGCGCCGATCAAAGCCTTCAGAATCTTGGCCCCTCCAAAACTGTTCTTGGGCGTTGCCAAATCAGAAGAAGGCCCGGGAGAATCAGGCCTTGCCGGCCCCTCCCTTTGAGTGGGTGCCAGGGAGGGAGAGGGCTCAAGAGAAGCAGGGCTTGCCAGGTCTTCTCCCTCATTTTCTGAATCATCCGAGTCCAGGAGTCTGGGTCCAGGAACCTGGGTCACAACAGAGTGACTATGGCAACATAATCAATCACGTGATGGACAGGGAGTTTTTTTCCCCCTCTCAAGATATTGGAAGATAACTTAGAGAGCATGTATTAATTTCAATAATTTGTCTACAATCAAGATGGTTTTAAAGGGGGAATTAAAAGGGGAATCAAAAAACATAAAGAATGGGGAGATCAACTCACTTTGCATTCTAATTTACCTTTACTACCGGTTTGCAACGGGATTTCTCAATATGGGCAGGACAAAAATCCCTCACCCAATGCCAGTGAGATTAAGAATAAACTCTGAGCCTGAGGAAGAGGAAATAGCAATTGCAGAGGAGTGCCCTATGGTCCTTAGGGGAAAGAAGATTGCCAGTTCTTAGCCTAGATTGTGTCTTCATCTCCCCCAATACAGCTGCAAACTTTGCAAAGAGGGAAGCAAAGTTTAGACACCACATATTAGATACAGAATGGTATGTCATGTAGAAGAAGTCAGGAATATAGAATCAGAAATAATAGGTAGAATTTGTAGCTACTTAGATATTGCTTCTATATAAGGAAAAGGCTCCTGATGATAAGGCCTTTTCAAGAAAGAGCACCCTATGGACATTGCAGAGACTCCATCTTTTACAGTTTTAAAGAAGAGCCTGGCAGTCATACTTAAGGATGGTTTAATTGCAGAGTTGCATTAGATAACTTTCATGATCATTTCTAACTAAACTATTCTATGACTTTGCAAAATTTGTGACATTCCTCTGAATCCTTTGAATATTCCAGAAATGAACTTACAAAATCTGTAATCTAAAGAAAAATCTGCAATTACCTTAATTTATAGTGCTGCCTAATTACCACTGAAATTTAAACATATTTTAAAGGGGGGACATACCATTTATATAGTTTCCTTTGAATAAAAGCATCAGAAATGCAGAAACTTATTTTTGTATGTAGTATTTATAGGTAGAATAGTCCCTTTTTAAAACACATTCCACAGAATTCACTGAATGTAATATCCCCAAGCTCTACCAAAAATATTCCCTTTAATACAGTAATTTGAGATTAGATAAGAAATTGATAATAGATTGCTAACAGATATTAAGCCTATAAGTGTTTACTTGTTCATGCATCTGTACTAAAGACAAAATTTAGCATGGACAAGATGCTGCAGGAAGAAATCACTAGAAAAAGTACTTAATGCTGTGAATACGTCAGTTGAAAAGTTTAGGAATCATCTGCATGATTTTAAACTTAAGACTATAATATACTGTATGTACAGAATGGTTAACAATATACTTAAGGATACAAATCAGAAATTCTTAAATCCTGGGTCAGAACTTCTAAGTCAGAAGGAGGTGTGATTTAAAAAAACACCTGACTGGCATAGGCAAAATGAGAGCATTTCAAATGCTACTGACTTCTCATTTTTCCTGTACATACCAACATTGAGTGGTTGTAGTTTGAGAACCTATATGATATACAAATTAAATACTGATTAAACGTAGCATGTTTATTTCTGCCTCTAACACTAAGGAAATCATTCATCTAGACTCACAAATATTTATCATTTTAAAGGTATGTGGAACTGCAAAATTTGAGAACTGATATAAATAAAGATATATTGTTATGTATTTTTGTATGTACCTTTAAATATTTGGGCGGGAAATCAGCACGTTGCTGATTGGACGAAGCCGCCAGTAGAACTGTATAAAAGGAGAGGGTTTTCCCCAGCCTGTTGCTGGGTTCACCCTATATTAAAGAGCTGTTGTCACTACCCTGGTCTCCAGCCTCGTTACTTCCCGAACTTAACACTGGCGACGAAGGTGGGATTTCGAGGCTAAGGAGAACCAGAACCGAGCTGAAGCACGATAGACCCGAACCCAGCAAACACAGGGCAGAAAAGCGGAGATGGCCAGTTACACTCCGCCCGCACCGTTTGACCCGGCTAAGAGAAATGGGGGCGTATATGACCCGTTTAAAGCTTTCTAAACCAACGAACTGCAAGGAGTTCCAGATAACCGCAAAAGGGCTTATTTCTTAAGCCACTGTGGTCGGAGGTCATTGATATCGCGGAAGCCCTGGCAGAGCCAACGCCGTTACAATCGGTGTCGTGGCCAACTACAGACTTTACTAAAACCATTTGCGCGCCAACGTCCAAATCGTCGGCGGTTTGAATTCGGAGGCGAAGGCAGATGGAGGGCGTGACTACATGGCCGCCCTAAGGAAAGCGTCCAAGGACTGCGGATACGCGACCTAGGCGAGGTGCTCCTCGAGCAACTCATCCGAGGGTCAGAGACATCCGTTTGCGGCGGCGGCTGCTAGCAAGAGCAACCTAACTGGCCAACGCTCTGGGCGAAGCCAGAGCATGAAATGTCCACCAAGCGGCGGAGACACTGCAAAAGCCTGTCCCACCAAAGGCGGCCCAGGAGGAGGTTCAGACCGAATCCGGCGGTGAAGATGAGGAAGGGTCTGCCGAACCGAGAAAGCGACAAAGGGGACCGAGGCAGAATGCGGAAGCTGCGGTGGTCAACACCAGCGCCAACGCTGCAAGTTTAAGGGCGACATGTCGGTGCGGAAGAAAGGCACCTAGCTCAAGTTTGTCGGCCCAACCTTCCGCCGAAAATTCAAATCGGCCAATCAGGCGCGGAATCGGCAAGGCGACCGCGATTGGCTCAAACAAAAAGGCGATTCAAACCAAGCGACTGTGGTCATAGGCGCGCCTCTCGGCCAGTGGAGAAGAAGATCTTCACCAAACCAAAAATAGAGAAGTCGGTGCCGGCTCGAAGTAGACACGGGATCAGTGATCACCATCATGTCCTGGGACACTTTGGCGAAGTCACTGCCAGTCGCGGCGCCACCTGCAAGCACAACGGCTCAGTCCACGACTACCAAGAATCGCATCCCTGTTCGAGGACCACCTCCGTCCGAGTCGTCAGTACGGACCACACAAGAAGACCCTGCCCATCACGATCGTCGAAGGGACCCTGCCCAGTCTGTTGGGACTAGACTGGTTTCGTGCCCTGGGCATGGGAGTGACTGGCATCTACAGAAGTGACTGTAACCTGAAAGACATTCTATTTAACGAGTTCGAAGATGTCTTCAAGGACTGCCTGGGCAAGTACAAGGGACCCTATTTCCTTCAACTTAGACCCCAGGTAGCTCCCATTAGGCTTAAAGGCGAGGAGAGTCCCTTTGCCCTAAAACCAAAATTGACAAGGAGCTAGATAAGCTCATAAATCAGGATTTTGGTGCCAGTCGATCACGCAAAGTGGGACGCCAATCGTCACCCAATAAAACCAGACGGGTCAATTAGAATTTGCGCTGACTACAAGGCGGCGCTTAACAAAGCCTTACAGAAAAGCGCTTACCGGTTCCCGTGGTGCAACACTTGCTGCACTCTTTGGGGCAAGGGCAAGTCTTTGCAAAGTTAGACTTGGCTCAAGCCTACCAACAACTGCCCGTGGGCGCCCGCACAGAAGCCCAAACGATTGTAACTCACAGGGGGCCTTCAAGTGTACCCGATTGCAATTTGGGGTGAGTGTGGCACCAGGGCTGTTCCAAAACCTAATGGAACGACTTCTGCAAGGGCTCCCAGGGGTAGTTCCCTACTTAGACGATGTCTTGATTTCAGCGGAAAACGTAGAGGAATTGGGGGAGCGGTTGAGGAAAGTTCTGGGCATTTTCCGGTCTTTTAAAAACAAAGCGACTGTTGAACCGCTGCATAGGCTTTTAGGAAAAATACTGTTTGGTCTTGGGAAAGTCGAAAATAGGGCTTTCAAGCAGTAAAAACCTGCTCTCAAGTGACAGCCTGCTCATCCAATATCATAACTCATTGCCCCTAGTGCTGGTTTATATGCCTCCTTACGGGTGGGGCTGTACTCAGCCATAGACTTCAAACGCACAGAAGCCCCTATAGCTTTTACTCTAGAACGATGTCCTCCCAGAGAGGAACTACAGCCAATTAGATAAAGAAGCACTAGCCATTGTGTCAGGGGTGAAAAATTCCACGAATATGTTTTTGGGCGGATTTTGAAATCGTGACTGACCACAGACCGCTACTAGGGATACTGGCTGGCGATCGCCCAACGCCTGTGGCACTTTCGCCACGCTTGACCCGATGGACTATTTTCTTAGCCGCTATTCGCACAAGCTGCAGCATCGACCAGGAAAGAAGGGGCATGCAGACGCTAAGCAGATGCCCACTACCAGGGCCATCAAGACCCTACGCCGGGACGCCCATCCTGCTTATTGACTTTTGACTCTGGCCCAGTCACATCTAAGGAAGTGGCTCGGCATCATACCGACATTATGTTAAGGACTGTACCGGTTGGGTACAAGAGGGTAGCCGCGCCGGGCTAACGCTTAAGGAATTTGTTAAAAACGTGATGAGCTCGGCTCAAGGGGTGCCTGTTATGGGGTGATCGTGGTAATCCCGATAAACTAAGGGAAAGGTACTGACCTCCTCCACGAGGGCCACCCAGGGATCGCCAGGATGAAGGGGCTAGCGAGAAGCTATGTGTGGTGGCCACTCATGGACTCAGAGATTGCTGAGAGGGTGGGAAATGCCAGGCTTGCCAAGAGTCCAGACCCCTACCCCAACGCCCCAGTCAGGAATGAATGGAAACCCCAAGGGCCCTGGTCAAGAATCCACATTGATTTTGCTGGCCCTTTCCATGGCCAAACTTTCCTAGTGGTTGTCTCTAAATGGTTGGAGATCATACTCATGAAATCCACCACGGCCGAGGCAGTAATCGCAGCCCCGCGCCACTTATTCGCAACCCACGGGTTGCCTGACACTCTGGTGTCCGACAACGGGCCGCACCACGGCAGCCCAGTTCAAGAATACTTGGCAGAGGAGGGCATCCGACATGCCCTCTCTGCGCCTTTCCACCCTGCGCCGAATGGTTTTGCAGAGCGCCCGTCCGAGCGCTAAGGAGGCATTGTCCAGGCTCAAGCCAGGTGACTGGCAAACAAAGATAGACTTCTTTCTGGCCGTTCAGCACAGAACCCCAAGCACTGCTACAGGCAGAAGCCCAGCCGAATTATTGATGGGACGGAAACCCGTGCCCACTTGACCGCTTGAGTCCCCATTACACACCAGAGGGTTACAAGGGGAAATAGACAAAACAAGGGAATTGGGCATAGGCGACTGAGTGTGGGCCCGCAACTACGGGACGGCCCAAGTTGGCTCGCAGGGCAAATAATAAAAGCAACCGCCCAAAGTCATACTTGGTCGAATTACAAGACAACAGAGTATGGAGGCGCCACATAGATCAGATAAGGAGACGAATAACTGAACAAATTAAGCCACAGGAAACAAATTATGACCCCTCCTTATTTGGACCCACAGCTGACCATGACCCGGGAGGCGCAAGACTTAGCTGAGGTCCCAGGTCCAGCGACGCCATCAGGTTCCCGAGGGAAACGACAGGGAAAATTACAAAAGTAATCCAGGGCCGGATGGCCAAGAAAAAGAATCTGCAAATAATCCAGGGCCCGATGGCCTAGAGAAAGAGCTGGGAGGAGAAAACAGACCCTCCGAACAGCTCAAAACACCACCCAGGACTGAACCACGCAGGTCTGAAAGAACTAGGAGACGCCCAGGTTATTTGCGTGACTACGTCGAAAAATAACATGTAAATAAAATGCAAATAGAGGCAAAGTGTTTTCTGGGAGGGGAGGAGTGTTATGTATTCTTGTATGTACCTTTAAATATTTGGGCGGGAAATCAGCACGTTGCTGATTGGACGAAGCCGCCAGTAGAACTGTATAAAAGGAGAGGGTTTTCCCCAGCCTGTTGCTGGGTTCACCCTATATTAAAGAGCTGTTGTCACTACCCTGGTCTCCAGCCTCGTTACTTCCCGAACTTAACATATATGTTTTTAAAAAGCAAAAAGGAAGAGCAAATATATTTTTGCCTGTGCTGCAAAACAACTGTAAGACACTGAAGTGTTCTATATGTTCAACTGACATTTAACTAAATATGAAAGCTACATAATAAATGGAAGTTTGTTCTTGATCTCGGAAAGCAACAACTAACGAACACATTTCATGGCTGCAAGAACAGAAAATACTGTATTGAGTCTTTTCAACAGTCTTGTATATTTTATATGTCTGGAACAAAACAGCAAATCTGAAAAAGTTATATTATTTTCCAACTCAAATACCACTGCATTAGTAAATTTTTAAATTTTTAAATTTTAAATATCAATTTTAACTGGGGTTGAATTAATTTATGTGAATTTTAAGGGTTTTTAGGTTTAAACATTTTAAATTTTGGCCAATTATATAATAAGTTTTTTAATTCTCTGTTTTAATTGTACACTGTTTTGTTTTATATTGGCTGTAAACCGCCCTGAGTCCTTCGGGAGAAGGGCGGTATAAAAATCTAATAAATAATAATAATAATAATAATAATAATAATAATAATAATAATAATAATAATAATAATAATAATAATAATAATAATAATAGTAATAGTAATAGTAATAGTAATAGTAATAGTAATAGTAATAGTAATAATTTCATATTTTAAATACTAATATTAAAATATACTGCCACTGGTCCAGATGGGCTGATAACTCAACATTACAAAAAACTTGAGGAGAAACTTTGAAAATAATTGACATCACAATGAATAAAATTACAGAAACAAAGACAATACCACCAATATGGGAAGAAGAATTGTTATGTATCTTTAAATATTTAGGCGGGAAACCAGCACGTTGCTGATTGGTTGAAGCCGCCGGTTAAACAGTATATAAAGGGTTGTTTTTCCCCAGCCAGGTTGCTGGGTTCACCATATATTAAAGAGCTGTTGTCACTACCCTGGTCTCCAGCCTCTACTTCGAACTTAACACTGGCGGCGAAGGTGGGATTTCGAGGCTAAGGAGCACCAGAACCGAGCTGAAGCACGAAGAACCGAACCCAGCAAACACAGGGCAGAAAAGTGGAGATGGCCAGTTACACTCCGCCCGCACCGCTTGACCCGCAAAGAGAAATGGGAACGATATGACCCGTTTCAAAGCTTTCTAGAAGCCAACGAACTGCAAGGAGTTCCAGACAACCAAAAGGGCATACTTCTTGAGTCACTGCGGTCCCGAGGTCATCGACATCGCGAAGCTGGCAGAGCCAACGCCGATACAATCGGTATCGTGGCAAACTCTGCAAACCCTGCTGAAAACCATTTCGAACGCCGCCCAAATACGCGGCGGCGCTTTGAATTTGGAGAGCGCGACAGCTGAGGGCGAATCCATCGGCGACTACATGGCGCCCTGCGAAAGCCTCCAAAGACTGTGGGTACCGAGACCTGGACGAGGTGCTGCTGGAGCAACTCATCAGGGGGTCCGTGACATGCATTTGGAGGCGGCTGCTATCGAAAAGCAATTTGATCGCTGGCAAACGCCTGGACGGCCAGAGCGCATGAAATGTCCACCCAAGCGGCGGAGACACTGCAAAAGCCTCGCACCAAAGGCGAGCACAAAGTCAACCCCGTGCACCAAGAAGAGATCCAGACCGAATCCGACGGTGAGGATGAGGAAGGTCTGCGAACCGAAACGCGCAAAGAGGACCGGACGAATGCGGAAGTTGCGGAGGTCAACACCAGCGCCAACGCTGCAAGTTTAAGGACGCAACATGTCGGCGGTGCGAGAAGAAAGGGCACCTAGCTCAAGTCTGTCGAGCTCCCCAACCTTCCCGCCGAAATTCAAATCGCTGAATCAGAGCGCTGGATCGGCAAGGCGACCCGCGATTGGCTCAAACAAAAAGGCGCGGATTCAACCAAACGACTGTGGTCATAGGTCACCAACCCGAGTGGAGAAGAAGATCTTCACCAAACCCAAAATAGAAGGAGTACGGTGCCGACTCAAGTGGACACCGGGTCAGCGATCACCATCATGTCCTGGGACACTTTGGTGAAGTCACTGCCATCAGTCGAAGCGCCACCTGCAAACACAACGGCTACGAGTCCACGACTACCAGGGAATCGCATCCTGTTCGAGGGACCACCTCCGTCCGAGTCGAGCACGGACCACAAGAAGACCCTGCCCATCACGATCGTCGAAGGGACCCTGCCTAGTTTGTTGGGACTAGACTGGTTTCGTGCACTGGGCATGGGAGTGACTGGCATCTACAAAAAAAGTGACTGTAACCTGAAAGACATACTCATGAACGAGTTCGAAGATGTCTTCAAAGACTGCCTGGGCAAGTACAAGGGGACCCCTATTTCCTTCAACTTAGACCCCCAGGTAGCTCCCATTAGGTTAAAGGCAAGGAGAGTACCTTTTGCCCTTAAACCTAAAATTGACAAGGAGCTAGATAAGCTCATAAATCAGGGGATTTTGGTGCCAGTCGACCACGCAAAGTGGGAGACGCCAATCGTCACCCCAGTAAAACCAGATGGGTCAATTAGAATCTGCGCTGACTACAAGGCGACGCTAAACAAAGCCTTACAGAAAAGCGCCACCCAGTTCCGTGGTGCAACACTTGTTGCACTCTTTGGGGCAAGGGCAAGTCTTTGCAAAGTTAGACTAAGCTTCACCAACAACTGCCCAGAGACGCCAACACAGCCAAGCCCAAACGATTGTAACTCACAGGGGGCCTTCATTACCCATTACAATTTGGGGTGAGGTGGCACCAGGGCTGTTCCAAAATCTGATGGAACGACTTCTGCAAGGACTCCAGGGTAGTTCCCTACATGATGTATTGATATCAGCCAAAACGAGGAATTGGGGAGCGGTTGAGAAAGTTCTGGGCATTTTCCGGTCAGCCGGACTAAAGGTTAAAGTGAATAAATGCCAGATAGGAGTAGAATCACGAATTCTTGGGCCACCGAATAGACAAGAAAGGAATTCACCCCACTGAGAGCAAGGTCAAGGCAATCAGAAAGGCTCCAGCGCCCAAAACAAAACAGAGCTACAGGCATTCCTGGGCTAGTGAATTTTACGGTTTTTTAAAACAAAGTGACCGTTGCTGAACCGCTGCATAAGCTTCTAGGAAAAATACTGCTTGGTCTTGGGGAAGTCGGAAAGTAGGGCTTTCAAGCAGTAAAAACCTGCCTCGAGCGATAGCCTGCTCATCCAGTATCATAGCTCATTACCCTTAGTGCTGGTTTCATGCCTCCTTACGGAGTGGGGCTGTGCTCAGCCACAGACTGTCAAACGGCACAGAAGCCCCTATAGCCTTCTACTCCAGAACGATGTCCTCCCCAGAGAGGAACTATAGCCAGTTAGATAAGGAAGCGCTAGCAATTGTGTCGGGGTGAAAAAATTTCATGAATATGTTTTTGGGCGAGACTTTGAAATTG
>NW_026682117.1:0-10104 GCF_028640845.1 Ahaetulla prasina | reverse complement strand
GCCTTGTGGTATGACCGAAACAATCTGGAACTGAACACACTCAAAACCGTAGAAATGGTGGTAGACTTTAGGAAAAACCCTTTCATACTTCCACCTCTTACAATACTAGACAACACAGTATCAACAGTAGAAACCTTTACATTTCTAGGGTCTATCATATCGCAAGATCTAAAATGGACAGCTAACATCAAAAACATCATCAAAAAAGGACAACAAAGAATGTTCTTTCTGCGCCAACTCAGTAAGCTCAAACTGCCCAAGGAGCTACTGATCCAGTTCTACAGAGGAATTATTGAGTCTGTGATTTGCACCCCTATAACTGTCTGGTTCGGTTCTGCAACCCAACAAGAAAGATACAGACTTCAGAGGATAATTAGAACTGCAGAAAAAATAATTGCTACCAACCTGCCTTCCATTGAGGACCTCTATACTGCACGAATCAAGAGGGCCGTGAAAATATTTATAGATCCCTCACATCCTGGACATAAACTGTTTCAACTCCTACCCTCAAAACGATGCTACAGAGCACTGCACACCTGAACAACTAGACACAAGAAAAGTTTTTTCCCCGAAGGATATCTTTCTGCTAAATAATTCCCTCAACACTGTCAAACTATTTACTAAGTCTACACTACTATTAATCTTCTCATCGTTTCCATCACCAATCTCTTTCCACTTATGACTGTATGACTGTAACATTTGTTGCTATCATTAAGGGTTAAATTGTACCCTATGACCATCATTTGTGTTGTAAATGTTGTACCTTGATGAAGGTATTTTTTCTTTTATGTAAACTGAGAGCATATGAAATGTAAGTCTTTATATGTGGTTCTAAAATTCACACCATACTATAATCCTACTTAAACTGGTAAAAATGATGGAAAAGCATCAGTTCTTCTGAATAACATAATGGAAAATATCTTAGCATACTCAATACTCCATAGCTAAGTGGCACTAAAATATTATTGTTTAGTTCTAAAAATTGACATTTGATGAAGAAAGTCATAAAAGGGCAAGTTGGAGGTTGAGGCAATTCAATGAAACCTTTTATACATATGCCAATGTGACACATGTGTTTATTGAAAAGGGTCTGCAACTGCATTGCCACAATCAGTATCTTGCTTCTTTTGATGTCTATGGCTATTGGGTTTCAACATTCTGATTATCTTTCTGGCTATAATATTGTTATATAAGGTTCTATCATAAAACATGACAGTTTATTAAACCCAGAGCACATTTATAGGAATCAGCTTTTCCTTCACACAAAGTCAATAGATCAACTGCTAAAATTACTGCCATGTCTGATTACTATAAGCAAAAATGCTCTTAACAGATAGATCATGACTATCGGAACTATAAATAAATACAGTGATTTTAATTACAAATTGTCTAGATTTTCAACTAGTGTTCCTTGGTAGATCAGCATGAAGAATTTAAAAATCATGCTTACAGCAGATTGTTGAAGAACTAGTGTGAAATATCTATGAAAACCACTTCAAGATAAATTTCACAAATATAAAATATATATTTGCATATATATTTTATATTTGCATTTATTTGCATTTATATCCCGCCCTTCTTTGAAGACTCAGGGCGGCTTACACTATGTTAGCAATAGTCTTCATCCTATTTGTATATTTATATACAAAGTCAACTTATTGCCCCCAACAATCTGGGTCCTCATTTTACCTACCTTATAAAGGATGGAAGGCTGAGTCAACCTTGGGCCTGGTGGGACTAGAACCTGCAGTAATTGCAGGCAGCTGTTAATAACAGACTGTCTTACCAGTCTGAGCCACAGAGGCCCTATATTATATTTTGATCTATATAGTTCAGACTTAAAACTATAGTTAATATGGTTAGTCAAAACTTCAGATTTGCTCTCATAAAGTTATAGTCCAAAATACCAATTCACTCAGCAAGTGTCTCTTTAGCCTAAACCATTTAGGCTGGAAAACCAAATAAAAGACCTGGGCTTTTTTTCAAGACGCCTTTTCAAACTGCATATTATCCCTTTTCACATCATTCTCACAGAAAGGGTTAGTGCTGGAAACAGGAATAGACATAATCCTAATCACATGGAAGGCTATGCTGCCCATGTATATGCTGTTTGCTTATGTAAATTAATGTAACTGGGAAGCTGCAGCAGGCCTGAGAACCCCTGTGGTAGGGATTATCATGTGCTCATTATCATTGAACTTTGTTGTTTAATCTATACAAATTTTTGTGCACACAGAATTCCAATGTGATCCTGGGAAAGATATAGACAAATGCTACATTTTGGAAACAAATCCAAAGCATTCTACAACTTAATTTGTAGTTCTGTAACAGCCATAATAACCACCATTCTAATTCTGATCATATTAATGCCTGATTAATAACACAAAAGATACATGTATACAATTGTCGACATTATTTTAAAAAACTGAATCTCCAATGTCATCTCAGGCTGATAATTTACTCTTAAATACAATCCTTGGTGCTTATTTCCCTCCCTGCATTACCTATTTTTAGAGAGTTTTAATTAAAATAAAATGAACAGGAAGCTGGAATGCTAAAGTACTCACTGCAAAAGCATAACCTGTATTTCTAAAAATGTATTTCAGTTCCTCATCAATCTGAGATTCTTCTATAGAAAATAAAATGATAGTGGTCTGCAATTCAGTGCTTAATTTGCCTCCTAGCTATTCTGGGACTGACCATACCATGGCAGATATTTCATGAAAGTACACATAACAGTCTAAAAATTCTAAATAAGCACCTCATCAGCTCAGAAAGATTGGGTATGCTTAAAGTGTAAGGCTATGGAAAATCCCCTTAAATAATACATCCTTCTCAGCCCCAACCTTTTTTTTCTTACATGAGTATACATTATTTTATGATTTACAGTTGCTTTATGTTTAAACCATAATACCTTAATACCTTTCAAACAATAATTGCCAACTTCATAGAAAGTTAACATTCAAAAGGGCTCTGGTTTTTCCAATGGATATAAACTGTGTTGAACTGCAATATCCATCCTCACTATTCTTTTTTGTTTGTTTGTTTGTTTGTTTGTTTGTTTGGTTGGTTGGTTGGTTGGTTGGTTGGTTGGCAGAGTAAAACTAATTGATCTGAAGCCTTTTATAGCATCTCTTCTGTCAGAAAATACATTGACTGTAAAACCCAACCCTAGACATCTTCTATCTTTATTGTTAAAGATACAGAAGAAAAACCTACAATACCCCCTTAAAAACCATATAATATTTTCAAACTATATTATCAAATAGAATGAGACTATTGCCTTATACACTGTAAGCCGCCCTGAGTCTTCGGAGAAGGGCGGGGTATAAATGTAAACAAAAAAAAAAAAAGCATCAGCCAGGAGAAATTCCTCTAGCTTATAACAGAAGGCATAGAAAGAAAGCTGAGGTGCAGAGAACATAAAGCAAGAGAATGAAACTCAAACAATGAGAAAGGAAATGAACAATTCACTCCCTGAAATATAATTTATAATACCGATTTATTGAGGAACAATTCTGGTAATTGATCATGGCTCATGTCTACATGTCTAAAAAAAGATCATGCTTCTGATGTTTCATTCTACATTAAGTACATTATAACTTCATTTATTTCACCAACATGAAGCTACTCCAGAAATCTTCAGATCACAAGAAAAACTTAAAAAAATAGAAGAAATTGCAATGTTTAATTTTAAAAAAAAAAATGAAATGTGGAAAGAAACGTTTCTCTGCTTTGAGGTTTTTTTTAAAAAAAAACCAATCTCATAATACAAAGTTTTGAAATGTATTATAAAAACACTCTCATTAATCTTTTAAATTGCATAAAATCCTTAGAATACTTTTGGTTTCTTTAACTTTCACTGCCTGACCATGAGAAGACCTATTTAAGTTCTTATCAATCAAGAAATTAAAAAAAACTTTAGGAGAAGTAATTAGAGCAAAGCCCATTGAACAATGATTGGAACCAAACAATTAATTTAACAAGCTAATTCACAGAATATCTCAATATATCTCCTGTACTCAAATTGTCTGTAAGCTGATCTGGTAAAATATAATCATTCAAGACTTTGCAATGGTCGAATTCGTTGGGTTTAGACTATTCCATGGGTGTGAAACTCATGGCATCACGTGATGTTTCATGACATGGGATGGGCATGGCCTGCACGTGATGCATCTGGCCTGTGGGCTGCCAGTTTAACACCCCTGGCCTATTCTAATCATATATCAGACTATTAGAACCAATTAAAATGTCTACTTCAGAATTCACATAAGTAATATACTCTGGGGGAAAAATTCCTTCACATATAAAACATTCAAATTTGAGATGACTTTTAAGTTGTTAAAGAGAAAGGTTAACATTTTACTTTGCCACAGACAAGACTTAGAGAATTAGAGAATCATATTCAACATACGATTCTCCTCTTATAATAATCTTATTAAATATTACAATATAAATAAATACAAACTAAAGAAAATATGAAAGACAAAAATAAGATCAGAAAAGAAAAAAATAGAAAGAAAAAATAAGAACGTAGTGAAGAAAAAGGAAAAAAGAAATATATAAGGAAGCAACTTTCTCGTTCTTCACAACAAAATGCAAACAATTTTATGGACGTATCCCCTTCTTAAAGTGCAACAAATGATTTATCCCATATCCCATTTCTTATCAATAAACGAATAAAATCTTGTCATTTCAGTCCTGATCTCAGCAACAGTCTATTAAGGGTTCCCAGAGATAACAGCATATCTATTTAATATTTATAAATAAGAAGAGTAGAGAGACTTGTCTCAAGTCTTTTGCTGTTCAGTCTGCTTCACCATAACTAATTGAATCTATCTTTATCTTTTTTGAGTAGATGGGAATGCTCCCAAACTAAGCAACAGACTGAAGGCACCCCTAGTACGTCTATTGAGCCTATGTAAATAAGCTGTAAATATGAAGTAGAAACTGGTATTAATATTATCATAAACATTATTAGTCCTCTATCTTGTTTTTATATTGTCTTATTTTTGGTTTGTCTAATTGTATGCTATAAACATCTCAGCTGAACTGTAGGTCTTCAAATCATGTTGAGAGAGAGGGGGAGGGAGGGAAGGAAGGAGAAAGAGAGGCGGGGGAGAAGGGGACAGAGAGAAAGATACCCTAATACTCTGAAACTATTATCCTGGTTGAAACTCATTAAATATACTATCGCAATTTTAAATAATGAACTTTTTAAATTAAATAAATACTTCTCTCATTTCTCACAGTGTCTCAAAACTCTTTAAGTCTTCAAAGTAATCTTCAGCATAAAAGGGACAATGGACACGTAGCTATATTTAAATACTATAAACTTTTTTTTTTGCTTTTGGACTTCTCTGTAATTTTAAGATGTGTGTTCTGACAAAATGTTTTGACAATATAAAATTACAGAGAAGTCCAAACCAAGTAAAAGAAAGGCTTGCAGTTCAACTGGAGAACAACTATGTGTGCTACACCTCAGTTTACTTACTTTGATAAAAATAAATACAAGCCTAGATTTCAAATTCATAGAACTCTGATTTTAAAAAGTCCTCAGAATAGAAAGTTTGCTAATATTAGAATTCCTGAGATAAAGACATTATAACCCACAAATTTAGTTTCTGGAAGGGCTATAAAAATAAAGATGGTTGGGAGATTCTTCCATGGGCTAAATTTGCCAAATGTCCCTGTCAACAGTAAAAGTCAAAATAAATTTGGTTCAGAACTAAAATGCTTCCATTCCCCACTGAGGGGGCTTTAAGATTAAGCCAGCTAAGAGATGTATGGGACTTTTTTTCTTCCATCATTATCAATGCAAGCAAAGACAGCAAAAAAAACCCAACAACCTTATCTTACTATATTAAAGAAGAGACAGAAATACAACTTATTTCTGCTGTATTTGGAATGACTTAGCAGGCTTCTGTTGAAAAATCCAATTTATTGCTTTGTTTTCAACACTTTGTCCATATTAAACTGTACTGTTAAGCTGTACTGTTAAATCCTTCCACAGTTAACTTCTCATAAGAAAAATTGGGATCATGTTGTACTATGTCCAAAGCATCCAATACTTTAATCAAAATGGCAAGTGCCATTTCTCTTATAACATACATGCAACTTCATTAAACACAGAGGAACAAGACCAAATCTGTACAACACTATGATACTTTTTGTCATTTGCTCATTACAGAGTAGTGTTTGTTTTGCTTTGAAATGAATTTCACCTAACTGCTGAGTGCAAACTCAGCTACTACGTACCACCTGGAAGCCCTTTTTTCAGGTTTCAACATGAAGCTTTTTTAAGCAGATGATTTACCAAAGCTTGTGAAGCTCTTAAAGCAGTTGCACCTTTTTTCAATTTCATGTGGAATCCAGAAAAGGGTGGGGCTCATTTAAGAATAGCAGAGAATGCTGTGCACATTCCAGCTGCAAAGCATTTCTTCAGAACCATATTCAAGCATGCACAGCCCTATAGTATTCTATATAAAATAAAAAACAGTGATGGAACAATGCCTTCCTGAAACTGAACGTTCTGGTATGTTATGCAAGAACTGATCTGAAATTCAAAGTTTTCTGCCTGACATAAAAAAATGACATTGTTCAACATATTAACATAGTTGTTTAATTAAAACATGCAATTTGCTTACTCATATATAATCTGTACATATCTGACTGTCCACATACTTGGAATTTTACAAACTATATGCCATTGTCTCCTAACTGTAACAAGATAGAAGCTAGCTGTGCCTAGCACTGAAACAGATCACAAATATTTTGATAATTTAAAAGGTTTCCCTCGCACATATGTGCTAGTCGTTTCCTAACTCTAGGGGGTGGTGCTCATCTCCGTTTCAAAGCCGAAGAGCCAGCGCTGTCCGAAGACGTCTCCGTGGTCATGTGGCCGGCATGACTCAACACCAAAGGCGCACGGAACGCTGTTACCTTCCCACCAAAGGGAAGGTATTTTTACGTGCTTTCGAAACTGCTAGGTTGGCAGAAGCTGGGACAAGTAACAGGAGCTCACCCCGTTACACGGCAGCACTAGGGATTCGAACCGCTGAGCTGCCGACCTTTTGATCGACAAGCTCAACGTCCTAGCCCCTGAGCCACCGTGTCCCACTTTGATAATTTACTTAAATTCTAATATAAAATGCACATTTCATTATAACAACCCTCAAACATTTATCTTTCTTCTTAGTAAAACTAAGAAATTGATTTCATATGAGTATTATTCCAGTCTTCATTGAACAATTACTTTCATTCAACAACTTGGTTGACAACCAACTTGGATTTCTGAGCACTGCAGTGTCCCATGGTTACGTGGTGATGATTCCTGACCTTCCCTGCAAAGTCAATGGGGAAGCTGGCAGGAAATCAGAAGTTGCACTCACATGATGTACTCACTTAATGGAATTTCCACTGCTAAATGGAAAGTTCACTTGATGTTGAGTTTTTATGACTGCATTGCTTAGTGATGGAAATTCTAGTCCCAATTTCTGCCATTAAGCAAAGACTACCTAAATAGCATTTTAGCTACTTTTATATTATTTTCATTATTGAAATATCAATAAGACTTTTTGCTTTCTGCTACATTTTGTTACCATCTTTTTTATTCTGGATACTGGGCAAAAAAATGACAAAGGATCATACTTAATTTCTAATTCTGTATGAGGAAGCTGCAATAGTACAGCATTGTGGTATAAAACAAATGGTATCTAATGAATGAGAAACTCGATCCGATTCAAATGTGATCTGTAACCTGATGCATATCGATTTTAAAAACGTGTGTGTGTGTCAGACCCAAATATCTGGATGTGATGCCAATGATTGTGCTAATAATATATAAAGCCAGTATCTTCCAGTATTTTCTTATGTCATTCATGGCCTGCTTGTCTTCTTATAGTAGTCTCTTCAGTAGCTTACAATAATTAACACAGAAAAGTAATAGTTTTTATTGGGGAGAAAAGTACAAACCTGGTATTTTAGATGGCATTTTCATTTTCCAGTCCATCTTCATATTGACCTTAATGTTTCCATTAGGTTTTTTTTTATTTTTTTGTAAGAAAATACTAAAATGAAATCACTGGCATAATTATCAATAATAGTGGTCCTACGTACACAACACTTAGTCAAAATTAGGACTAATTAGGACTGTTTAATATTGTAGATAATATTGTAGCTATTCAATAGTGCATGGCAAGAATAGGACTAAGCATCAGCTAAAATTGTTAATATAGTGATCAGCATTTATATAATAATCAGGGTTCAGGGTATGGTCCAAATCAGCTCTATTTCATCTAGGACATGACATCTGAAGCATCTCAACTCATTTTTGGTTCACCTTTGTTTTTATTTCCAGAAAACCATTAAGTTACCAACAACTGTGGAAACTCAAAGGGTGACTTTGGACCAATCTTACTCTTTCTGACTGACAAAGCTTACAGGATTGTTGTACGGATAAAACAAGGGAAAACCTGACCCATCCTGAACTCCTAGAATGATAACAAGATATTAGTCTAATTCATTCCAATTTAAAGTGGAATAAAAACATTTTCCATTCATACATATCAGTAAAACAAGAGTGTTTATTCATTGACAAAAAGGACAATGTTCTCAACTACATGAATCATGTTAACTATAATAAGTCTCTAACTACCATAAACTATCATAATTTTTTAGATAATCTATGGATTTTTACATATCCTAAAAGGAGAAACAGAAAGCAGACAGTATGAAAATGGAACACATCAGTTTCCTAAATGAAGAATGAGCAGAAATATGACAAGAATAAGCAATGAAAAGTCACCAAGCAACCATCTTTATTTCATGAAAATAGTCCTGTTGAATTTCTTGTATTAACGTGCCCAAAAGATTTCTGAAGCAAATGGGATATGGATTCTTTGCGTTCCATAAAAGAGTATTTTAAGCATGGTTAGCCTTCTTTTTGAACTGCTTTAATTTTCAAGGTTTTGCTTCTGCTATTATACCAAACTTTATTTTCACTCTGTCCCAGTAATCCTTCATAGGAATCTATCAGGGATGAGAGGAGATATTGGCCTTGATTTGCATATAGGTTCCAATGTCAGGATATACAATATCTGAAACTGTCGTGACATCACTGCACAGGTGTCCTGTTCTGTCACTGTGGCTAGCCATAGACTTTTTGAACAAATGGTCAAAATTATAGAAACCATGCAAACCTGTTGAAAGTATCAGGAAGAGGAAGCAACAATGTCTACAGAAAAGTAGGCCCATTCTAATTACAACAACAACAACGACAACAACAACATCCTAGGATTTTTAAGATCTTGACAGTTTGATGAAAGTGATTCAAGGAAGCTAGAGGCACTTCTTCCAGGCAGCTGTTACAATTGATTTGGAAGATTCCATAACCCTCAAATGCAGTTTTTTATGGTACACAGGACAGTGGAGCAGACAGGACAAAACCTGTTGCTTGTTGGCAGTAAAATTCTGTTTAAGGTACAGAGTGTTAATCCAGTTGTAAGCCCATCACAAAATAGAACAGGATCATGGATGACAGAGCCAAGGAATAATTCTCTCATAGTAAGCTTAAGCCAAGGAAGTAAAATTATTCCAAAATTCTTCAAATTATTGCTGAACTTCTAAGGCAGGCTGTCAAACTCCCAGCCTGAGGCCTGGATGCAACACATGCTGGCCATGTCCATGCCTGGTTTAGGGGGGAAAGTCCCAATATGTCACATGACGCCGATGTGACAACATGAGCTTGACAACCTTGCTCTAAGGCTAATATTTTTAATAATAAATTAATTTTTTCAAATGTAAATATGCTTTAAATATTTATTTGTAATAGTATCTACTATATCATAATAACTGTAAAACATTAATGTATGTACTGTTTAGAAATTCACTAATGTGCATTTCATCAAATAATTCCATTATTCACAGTGTTACTTATTACTGTATTACATATTTGAAATTTGCCTGTTTAATAAGGAAACAAAGCATTTCTTTTAAAAAATGATTTCTTTTGAGCTTCCTCAACATTAGTTTTTTTTTATTTTTAACATTTAGATATCATTAATACTAGTACCAAAACAAACAAGCAATAAAATATCAAATCCT
>NW_026682116.1:0-10104 GCF_028640845.1 Ahaetulla prasina | reverse complement strand
ACACTAGACAACACAGTATCAATAGTAGAGACCTTCAAGTTTCTAGGTTCTATCATATCTCAAGACTTAAAATGGACACCTAACATCAAAAACATCATCAAAAAAGCACAACAAAGAATATTCTTTCTGCACCAACTCAGGAAGCTCAAACTGCCCAAGGAGCTGCTGATACAGTTCTACAGAGGAACTATTGAGTCTGTCCTTTGCACCTCTATAACTGTCTGGTTTGGCTCTGCAATCAAACAAGACAAACACAGACTTCAATGGGTAATAAGAACTGCAGAAGAAACAATTGCTACCAACCTGCCTTCCATTGAGGACCTGTATACTGCACGAATCAAAAAGAGGGCTGTGAAAATATCTACAGACCCCTCACATCCTGGACATAAACTATTTCAGCTCCTACACTCAAAACAACACTATAGAGCACTGCACATCAGAACAACTAGAAACAAGGACAGTTTTTCCCTAAATGCCGTCACTCGACTAATCAACTAATTCCCACAACACTGTCAAATTATTACTAAGACTGTATTACTATTATTCTTCCCATCCTTCCATATCCTCCAGCTTATGACTATAACCATGTTGCTTGCATCTTTACAATTTATATTGTTTTGTTTCCTAGTATGATTTAATTGCTTATTCTGCAGATTTCCTCAACTAGCATGTAGGTTTGACCCAAAGGTGCCTTTCATCAACATGACAAAAGCTGCATCACACCACTGGGATCCTAGCTTCCTCCCTTTTGTTTTGGGTGTGAGGTCACCTCACATGGACAAAAAGGATGGAACTTGTATTAGGAAGACATTTATTATTTTATTTATTTATTTATTTGTCACAACAGTATATATAAGCATAAGCATGTATATAAGCATAAGTATGTAATAACTATAAGAAATTGGATACAATCAAAGGAACATTAGGACAGGAACGGTAGGCACGTTGGTGCTTTTATCCACGCCCCTTACAGACCTCTTAGGAATGGGCTGAGGTCAATAGTAGATAGTCTTTGGTTAAAGTTTTGGGGATTTTGGGATGAGACCACAGAGTCTGGTAGTGTATTCCAGACTCTGTTACTGAAGTCATATTTTCTGCAATCAAGATTGGAGTGGTTCACATTAAGCTTAAATCTATTGTATGCTTGTGTATTATTGTGATTGAAGCTGAAGTAGTCTTCAACAGGAAGGACATTGTAACAGATGATTCTATGAGTTAAACTCAGGTCATGTTGAAGGTGGTGGAGTTCTAAATTTTCTAAACCCAGGATTTCAAATCTGGTGGCATAAGGTATTTTGTTGTACTCAGAGGAGTGGAGAATTCTTCTTGTAAAACATTTCTGGACACGCTCAATTGTATTAATGTCCGAAATGAGGTGTGGGTTCCAGACAGGCGAGCTGTATGCAAGAATTGGTCTAGCAAATGTTTTATATGCTCTGGTTAGTAGTGTAGTGTTTCTGGAGAAGAAGCTACTCAAGATTAGGTTTACAATTCTTAAAGCCTTTTTTGTGATGTAGTTGCAGTGGGCTTTGGCACTTACCATTTGCTTCTCCTTGATACCCCCTCTTTATACCAATGGCCTCTGTTCTGATATCAAAGCTTTAATAGGCACAACTAAATATTACTTGGCTGTCTCTGGGCTGTCGTGCCACAACTATTCTCCTTGCCACCCCATTCTTTATTGAACTCAAAGCTCAGCGGGGCGAAATTTAATATACAACCTCCACCCGTTTAATCACTGACATTGTTTTGATAATGTCGTTCTCTCCCAGAAATTCTCTTTCTAGCTTCATTGGAGAACTGGTGAAGATAGCAAAATGCCTAATTAGAACCTAATGGTAATCCAGGGGAAAAGAAGCATTTAAAAAAAATAAAAACCACAATCCTTGGCCTTAATCTTGGGTACACTACTAAGGCTTGAAATCAGAAAAGATCAGATTGTCTCCGTTGCTTTTGATGTAGGTCAGAACCTCACTGCGCCAGCCTTCAGAGGAATAGATTTAAAATATTGGTACGTGAGCAACTTTCTTTGGCTTTGACCTCCGTTACAAAAATGTTAGTTTCTTTCCACTTCAGTCTTGGCAGATAATGATGCGTTCAGGGATGAACCTCTGTCCCTTTTTGACATTTTTGGAATGCTAAATGTTGTATTTCTGATGGTAATGCATTCTGAAAAGGGGACAACTTGGCTCATTTAATAATGCAGCCTTCATTTCCAGTTTGGAGCATTCGCCAGCTTCTGGTGAAGCGACCTCGCCTAGCCAAATGCTTATCTATGTGGAGTACTAACTTCATTTTGCAGTAGAGGGGAGAAAACAGAACCAGCTGAATGATACACTCAGAATGATTCATGATGAGGACATAGGATGCATTGCAGATGGGAGAATATTTGTGCATTATTTAACAGCAATAATGCTTGAGTTCATACATTATGCAGATATCTTTATAATCAGGGAAAGGAAAAAAAAACCCAGGACGGCTGCAGCTTTTTTAGATCTGCCATTAGCTACTTATTTGTGTGTAACATTTAATCTGACACAGCGCCTCAGCCTGTCAATTGAGAAGGTTATCATCAGGAATTAATGAGGGCAGCAAAATATAAATAAAAAAGGTGATGAATCAGATTGTGACTGGAGGAACGGTCTTGTGAAAAGAAATTGGCAACAAGTGCGAAGGGGCCTTGTGACAACCGCCTCTTCTTCTTCTTCTTCTTCTTCTTCTTCTTCTTCTTCTTCTTCTTCTTCTTCTTCTTCTTCTTCTTCTTCTTCTTCTTCTTCTTCTTCTTCTTACAGCAGCTTCCTCATTTGGCCTTTCTGATACCTACCCAGGACAAGAGCAGAAAATGTGATTTGAACCAGTAGCTTCTCATCGTATAATTCAATTATAATATCAGCAGATCTGCGCACAAAGCAGTCAGTGAAATCACTCAGCCAGTCTTAAAGCATTCACCTCTTGTCTCTTTACAGAAATGATATTTTGTTTTAGTCTAAAAACATAGCCATTAAAATCTTCAGCTGTTGTCAGGCGTGAAAGACCAGGACAACACATGAAGTTCCAATTAAACTGATTTATTGCCCATGCCTGTGCATAGGAATCTATTCAATTAATGATTAGGGAGTTGTACTTAGTCCATTTGTGGCTATGTAGAGATTCTAGGCTGATTCCTCTTTTTACTCTGCCTCCAGGATCTGCCACTGTTTCCCCCACCCCCCCTTGTAATCAGTCTCTAACTACCTAGCTATCTATTGGATTTTTTGCGGTCATTCAATGCACAGAAATGAAACTCAACTAGAAACAGAATTGCAGCTTTTTTAAAAAATGAAAGAACAGCAACCAAATCCATAGTTAGAGCTCACCAGGCTATATTACATCATGCAGGATGGGCTTACCTGATATCTTAGCCCAAATGTCCACAGGAAATTCCAGGTCTTTAAACTCTCACTGAAGACTAACAAGATTTGGCTTAGTTCTTCTCTTCCTCTTCATTTCATTTCATAATTTGTGCTCCTAAAATGTATCTCAAAATGGATTTAAGGCCACCATTATTTCAGAGTAGAGTTATCTACATGATACATACAGGGCCTTCTCTGTGTGGCCCTGATGTGGAATCTGATGCTCCCATGGACTACATATGGTTCCCTGCTGGCTCTCCTTTTATTTTACAGTAAGGATGGTTTTGTGCATTTACAGATTTTCAAATTGAAAAAATGGATGTTGATGGAAATGGTGAAATAAACTACTTTGCTACCTAGTTTTGTTTCTACTTGAAAAACAGTTTGGGATTTCTTTATTTATTTTTGCTTGAAACTAAAAGAAATAAAACTTTAATTTTGGCATTTGACAATCAAAACTATTTATGATTTTGGAAAAAAAATGTGTTATAATCTTAAATCAGAGTTTACTGTATGCTACAGTTGTATCTATACAAAAAAAAGCTGGAAGATACTTCTTTTTATTATTATTTTTTTCTTTGGTTTTCCTTTTCTGCACTCCTAACAGTATTTCCTTCTTTCATATTTCTTTATTGTTTTTTCTGCTTTTATATATTTTACTCTTCATTGTAATATAACAAATTCTTACATAAAAATGCTTTCCTCTTTTGCTTTACTGTTTCTGCCACTTTATATCATTTATGTATCCCTCGAATTTATTGTATTGGTTTGATAAGTTCTTCTCTGAGCAGGTGACAACACCTGCCTTGACCTTGGAAGACTGGAGCTCAACGAAGTGAGGCCTCAGAGACTACCAAAGAATACCCAGGACTCTGGGCAAGCTTGACAAGTTCTTCTTACCAAAATTTCTACACCGTTATTACATTTTCTACCTTAATGAAGGTATCTTTTCTTTTATGTACACTGAGAGCATATGCACCAAGACAAATTCCTTGTGTGTCCAATCACACTTGGCCAATAAAATTCTATTCTATTCTATTCTATTCTATTCTATTCTATTCTATTCTATTCTATTCTATTCTCTATTGTTTGTATGTTGTCTTGTGAGCTTCACAATTCTGAAGAAAAAAATCAAATTGAGAAGCAGTTTTAAATCCAACCCGAGCAAGGATTTCCTAATCTGAAATGTCCATGACTAAAGCATTTTGGCTGAGAATTTGGCTGTTTCCAAAGAGACAGAGAAAAACAGCTCAGAGAAGACCTGAAATCTGAAAAATCATTACGTTGAACACAGTTAAATTAAAACGGTGAGACTTAGGAGCCTGAATGGAAATTTAGGGAATGCACCTGCCATTAACCTGACTTCAGATGGAACTGAAACCACAAGTCCTCTTTAGACATTTCCCTCGCATATAATTTAACGTGCAAAAAAGGCACAATGAGAAATATACTAGCTCTCTCCATCCCTCCCTCTTTCTCCTGACTATCTTTGTGCGTAGAAAGCAGCTTCTGTGGGGTCAGTAAACAGCCCTTCCTTCCATCAATGGTAGCTTCAAAGGAGTGAGGATTCTTTATAATCATCCATCATTGCACATCTTATCAATATATGACAGGGGTTTTTCTCCCCCCGCCCCCAAGAATCCATAATTAATTCAGAGTCTGATAAAATAGTTATTTGTATCTTGCTTCAACTTCAGTTGAAAGGTATTTCAAGTTAGTTCACCAGGTGTTCAGCTGTATAACTGGTATGGTGAGGTGGTGACTTGCTGCCAATTTCTTTATGTTTTAATTAGCAACACTCGTTTTAGCATAGCATGCAGAGCATTGGTTCCAAGAAAGGCATTGCAAGGATGGTGGGTTCTTAAAGATCTGGTACCCATTTTTAAAAGTCATCTTCCCCTCCTTATAGTTTCCCTTGATATTTGCCCCTTGTCCCTACACCTTCCTTGTCTTGAAGCGATCTGCCTTAATACATGCACATATTTGATGATATTCTTACCCTATTTGATGCCAGCAGAGTGATAGACTGAAGAAGGTCATCAAGATGTTAAGATGGTTGCTGAACAAAGGATCTGAATGTAAATAAACTCTTGGAAGCTGGTAAGCAGGAGTGTGATAGTGTAAATAATAAATTCATTATTGACAGCCTGGGGACAGGAAATTCCTTTTCTATCACCACATCTTTTTCATGCTGAGTGACAGTGTTCAAAGCTGTTGGTTCAATGTGTCTTTCTTCTATATTCCTAAGAAATGACTAGCACTCTACACAAAGTTATGCATGCTTAAGTTGATTACTGCAAACGTTGTCCTCCTAAACATGTTTTAACTTTAAGTAGGAAGAAAAGATTCTTCATAATTTAATTGGCTCTTCCTTTGCCTAATCCCACCCTCAACGGTGTCATTAATACCTTGCAGATATTTGTCAATTGTCAGCATGGAAGAGAGTAGGAATATATTCAGTAGATTATCCTTTCCACCAGCAATACTTCTTCTCTTCTTCTGAAGCAGGAATGTGACTGGATCATCAGTAGGATATTTTGGAGGGTAAAGTCAGGAAGCCTGTTAAGACATGGTCCTCTGTAACTTATAAAGTCTACATTTACAGAGAAATTTGTAGGCAATAGCAATAGCACTTAGATTTATATACCACTTCATAATGCTTTTACAGCCCCCTCTAAGCAGTTTACAGAATCAGCATATTGTCCCCAATAATCTGGGTCCTCATTTTACCAACCTCAGAAGGATGGAAGGCTGAGTCAACCTTGAGCCTGGTGAGATTTGAACTGCCGAACTGCAGCTAGCAGTCAGCTGAAGTAGCCTGCAGTACTGCACTCTAACCACCGTGCCACCTCGGCTCTTGTCACTGCAATGAGACAAATGCAGTGCTGTTTTTATTTTATACCCATAATGGGATGTGAGAATAACCTTGGGAGACTAAAAGAAGGGCTGCAGCCTAGGCAATGGCCTGAATCCAAAGCAGGAATGGGGAAGGAGAAAGTATCTTAGAATTGACCCCTCCTAATTCTCTGGAACATAAAGGCAGGAAGGGGGGAAGTGCTTTCAGACTTGCAAGATTCGGTTACTTTAAACTTATTGTGATGATGAGGAGGAGGAGGAGGAGGAGGAAGAGGAAGAGGAAGAGGAAGAGGAAGAGGAAGAGGAAGAGGAAGAGGAAGAGGAAGAGAAGGAGGTTATCCATTCAGTCATTCCCAACTCTTGATGATTCTATGGGCCAGGTCTCTCCGCATCTTCCAATCTTGCACTATTTCTTTGAGTTGTTCTTTGCTCTGACTGATGTTAGCTTTGATGGTGCCTCTCCCCTAATATAAATATAGAATGGGGACCAAACAACGTAACAGAAGAGCTATATAGTTCTATTACGCTTTCATTCCATTATAATTCTTAAAAGAATCAAATATGCTTTGCTTTTCCAAGTACAGTTAGTCCTTGACTTATAACTACAGGTAGTCCTTGACTTACGACTACAATTGAGCCCAAAATTTCTGTTGTTAAGCCAGACATTTGATAGGTGAGTGTTGCCCCGTTTTATGACCTTTCTTCCCACATTTGTTAAGTGAATCACTGTAGTTGAAAAGCTGGTAACCCGGTTGTTAAGTGAATCTGGCTTCCCCCTTGACTTTGCTCATCAGAAGGTCACAAAAGAGGGGGGACACAGCAATAATGACGCAGCAAAGGTTATGAATATGAACCTGTGGCCAAGCATCTGAATTTTGATTACATGATCATGGGGAGGCTACGAAGGTCATAACTGTGAAAAGGGGTCGTAAGTCAATTTTTCAGGGCTGTTGTAACTTTGAACAGGCACTAAATTGTAAATTGAGGACTACTTGTATTCGTCTGGCAACCATTTGAAGTTATAACAGCACTGAAAAGAGTAACTTATGACTGGTTCTCACACTTACAATCATTGCAGCATCCCCACAGTAATGTGATTAGAATTCAGGCACTTTGCCACCAGTGTGATGACCCAGGGCATGGCACAGAGGTAACACTTAGGCAACCGGCAGTTCAAACCACCTACTGTTGTGACCCAGCCCCAAGTAGGTAGTAGGAAACTCAGTCAGTGTAAAAACAAACTTTATTCCAACAGCTGAGAATTACTTCATTCTCAGTGTAGTTCAACTAAATTAAAGCAAATTCCTCCCAACACAAATTTCCTCAGTCCTATCACCAAGCTTGGTCCAATTAGGCAAACTGCCAAAGGCCTTTCTTGGCAAAAATTCAGAAGACACCAATACAAAAATAAATGCAACAAGACGAAGCTATTAACGTTGTTTTCCGGCAAATGCTGTTGCTGATTTTTTAAGCCTTATGGGAGGCACCATCATCTCTTGGCCCTACTCCCGAGTCGTCCTCTTTGCTTGAGCTGCTCTTGCCTTCTGGCAGCTCTTCTCATGTATGCATCTCTGCCTCACTACTGTTAGTCTCTGGAGGCTCTGGAGTCCGCACCTCATTCCCCGATGGCCCTGGCCCCACCTCAGCCTGAGACACAGAGCCCTCATCCGGGCCTTCCCCAGCCTCCAGGACTGGCTCACGCTCTTCCTCAGCCTCATCGCTGTCCGACTCCATTGCCAGTTCCGCAGGCTGCTGGCGAACCACAACACCCCTTTATTGCTCCAAATTTCCCCAAACACTCCTACTTTTCTGGCAAGTCCCAGAGCAAAGTGATCACACACACACACACACACCTCAAACAGCCTCTGGCTGAAAATAGTCCAGCCCAATGCTGTGAACACCACAGCTTGAAAGCAAGAAATCCAGCAGGGCAAGTCAAGGAGTCCAGAAAGAATGCAAGGAATTGTTGTGTCTTGCCCGCCCTCAGAGCAGCCGGGGCCTTCTTACCTGCTCCCGAACACTGAGGAATGTATGCCTCCCGGCCCAAGTCCTGGCTCCATGCCCACACAAACTGCAGAAGAAGGAGCATCTCCCGGCCCCAGCCCTGACTCCATGCCCAGGCAAATGGAGCAGCTAGACCCCTCCCCCTCCTCCACAGCATGTGAGCCTGAGGAGGGTTTATTCGCAACAGCTGCTGATTGGTGTGACCCTCGCATCAGAAGGCTGGATAGGCGGAGGCAACAGAAGGAAGGGAGGGGCAGGCCTTAATGAGTGCTGAGTCATGGAGCCACACCCCATGGCCTATATAAAGGATCTGCTTTCTGGCAGTCTCTGAGTCAGGCAAAAGTCGAACTTATCTTGCTGAAGTCACTTACTGGTCTCCTGCCTGCTCTGAGGACTTTGCTAGGACTTTGGGCAGAGCTGCAGAGGCAAGCCTGATTCGGATTTCCCTGACCCGGCCGTCAGCGGAGGAGTGGGACACGACAGGAATCCAGGAAAGTTCAAATGTTGGCATTCAACGCTCCATGAATTCAGCGTTTCTTCTCGACAAATGCCCCTCCCCACAGCATCTCCTTAAGTCTTAGTCCCCAGGTGTGCCTTGTGAAGAGGGGCAGCGTGCTCTCCTCCCAAGTAGTCGGGTCAGTCTGCACTGTTCTCACCTACTGTCCACTCTCCGTGCTCGACGATCCTTGCTCATCGACTGAGCTCTGTCTCTCACTTTCACTGCTTAGCCTCTCTTGGTCATCCTTCCCCCCTTTCTTCCTGCCTACAAGCCATCCCAATCCTAAAGGGCACTGGTCAGACTGGGCCTGCTCCTCCCTAGTTTCCTCCCAAGCCAAAAAAAGCCGCCCCCTCGATCTTTGTCAGCTCCAGTTCCGGTTCATCTTCCTCTGCAGATTCAGGCTCCAATGGGGGCATGACAACCAGCTTGGTATGCACAACTTTCTCAGAAGCTTGAGGTCATGTGATCACTAATCTGCACCCTTCCCAGATGGCTTTTGACAAGCAAAGTCAATGAGGGAAACAGTGTTTTTCTTAATGACTGTGTGATTCACTTAACAACTGCAAGGATTCACTTGACAGCCATAATTTTAAAAAAAGTTTCCGGTTGTGATTGTGAGTCAAGCTCTTCCTCTATAAATATTTCAGGCATTGGATTGGCTCGTGCTTTCATAAGTGTAAGAAATCGCCCTGCTCTTCCTTTGATCCATAAACGTACAAAATTGGGATCCATGGATATGTATTTGCTTGCTTAATCAAACACACGCGAAGAACCTTAATAATTTAAAACAATTCTCTTAATACAAAACGAGCCATGCTGCTTTTAATGGGGCTAATGACAAGGCCTATAGCGACAGTAAAGAAGTAAAGGCCTATTAAACTTAATGCTGCTAAAGATAGGTGCACTTGAAACTGGGGGATTAATTGACAATATTTTTCCTCCAGTATGAAAAATAGTAAAGTAGCAAATGTAAAGAAAGAAAGAAAGAAAGAAAGAAAGAGAGAGAGAGAGGGAGAGAAAGAAAGAAAGAGAAAGAGAGAAAGAAAGAAAGAAAAAGGAAGAGAGAGAGAGAGAGAGAGAGAGAGAGAGAGACAGACAGACAGACAGACAGAAAGAAAGAAAGAAAGAAAGAAAGAAAAAGAAAGAAAGAAAGAAAGTGCCTATTGATATTAAAGATATACATTACTAGCTATCACTGAATCATTTCCCACAGCATGAATAACTATATACACTTACATTGTGCCTGCTCCCATTTTTCTAAGCTACAAAGCTTACACCTGTTACTGTTCATCATAGAAAAATTGCTCAAGCTTCTTGATCATTTTGTCGGGTCATTTCAGCACTCTTTCCAAG
>NW_026682115.1:0-10107 GCF_028640845.1 Ahaetulla prasina | reverse complement strand
GGTGAGCATGTCCACCACCACCAGCACCATGGTGAATCCGAGGATGGTGGCAGGTCTGTCAGGAAGTCCATGGAGATCACCCCTAGGGTCTGTCGGGTGTTGGCAGGGCTGAAGGAGACAGGAGGCCCTGTGGTGGCCTTGGCTTGCTGGCATGGCACGCAGGACATTACGTATGTATGCACGTCATGCTGCACACGGGCCACCAAAGGTCCGCTACCAATTTGAGGGTTTTGAAGAACCTGCAGGGTTGTCATGGCACTGAACCAGGACGAGGGCTCGGAGTGGTCCCTGGGCACGCATAATTGCCCTGGAACTTGAGTAGGTCGTCCTCCAAGGTCCAGGAGACGTGGGGCCCACCTCTGCTCTCCGCTGCTGAGACCAGGCATCTTGGCGCTGTGCCTCTTGCACCCGGCCCATAAGTCCACCAGTTCCCATGCTGCAGCCAGGGCTTCTGCTGGCAGCACCGTCTGTGGAGGAAGAGGGTCCTTGGAGCCAAGGTATTCCGGCTTGCGGGACAGGGCGTCCGCCCTCTGGTTGTGACCGCTGGGAATGTAGGTCACGCGGAAGTTGAACCGGGCAAAAAACAGCGACCACCGGATCTGCCGCTGGTTCAACTCCCGAGCCATGGTGAGGTGCTCGAGGTTCCAATGGTCCGTTCGGATCTCCATCTGATGTCGGGCCCCTCCAGATGGTGCCGCCAAGCCTCGAGAACGGGCCTTGATAGCAACTCTTTTCCCAGATGGTGTAGTTGCGCCGAAAGGATTGAGTTTCTGGGAGTAGTAGCGCAGGAAAGAGTGCCACCATCCGGGGCCTGTAGCAGCACCGCTCCAAGGGCCACGTTGGGCATCGTATCCACCATGAAAGGCCAGTGCGGGTCGGGTGCGTGCCTGTAAACCGCCCTGAGTCCTTCGGGAGATAGGGCGGTATATAAATACGATTAAATAAATAAATAAATAAATAAAACAAAGATGATTAGTGTTGTGTCTTGCCCGCCCTCAGAGCAGCCAGGGCCTTCTTACCTGCTCCCGCACACTGAGGAATGTATGCCTCCCGGTCCCAGTCCTGGCTCCATGCCCACACAAACTGCAGAAGGAGAATCTCCCTGCCCCAGCCCTGACTCCATGCCCAGGCAAACGGAGCAGCTAGATCCCTCCCCCTCCTCCACAGCAGGTGAGCCTGAGGAGGGTTTACTCCAAGAACAGCTGATTGGTGTGACCTCGCATCAGAAGATTGGAGAGGAGGCTACAGAGGGAAGGGAGGGCAGGCCTTAATGAGTGCTGAGTCATGGTGCCACACCCCATGGCCTATATAAGCTTACTTTCTGGCAGTCTCTGAGTCAGGCAAAAGTCAAACTTATCTTGCTGAAGTCACTTACTGGTCTCCTGCCTGCTCTGAGGACTTTGCTAGGACTTTGGACAGAGCTGCAGAGGCACGCCTGATTCGGATTTCCCGGACCCAGCCGTCAGCGGAGGAGTGGGACACGACAATTATGGGATTGGAGGCTAAAACATACGATGAACAGTTGCAGGAACTAGGCATGGCTAGTCTAGTGTAGAGAAGGACCAGGGGAGACATGATAGCAGTTCCAATATTTGAGGGCTACAAGAAAAGGGGTCAAGCTATTTTCCAAAGTGCCCGAAGGCCAGACAAGGAATAATGGGTGGAAACTAAACAAGGAGCGATTCAACCTGGAAATAAGGAGAATTTTTCTGACACTGAGAACAATCAACCAGTGGAACAGCTTGCCTTCAGAAGTTGTATGTGCCCCATCATTGGAAGCTTTCAAGAAGAGACTGGACTGCCATCTGTCAGAAATGGGGTAGGGTCTCCTGCTTGGGTGGAAGGTTGGACTAGATCACCTACAAGGTTCCTTCCAACTCTGATAATCTAATCTTAATCTAATCTATTTTACTTGCTCTTGAAAAGCTGTTGCTTCCATCCATCTGTATATAGATGGGAGCCTCTGTATTCTTCCTGCTATGTTGGCTTCTCTGTTTGCTAGTTTAGCAAAGAGAAGGTAGTTAAGACAATGAACAAAGAATCTTAGAAGAAGACAGGAGAAATGTCCATCAGAATTTTAAAAGATTCATGATCATAGTCCGGTTTGGATTGAATTTGATTGGGAAAAGGAAGCTAGGAGATCATGGAGGTTGAATGAGAATTTGTTTAAATATGAACAAAATGTAAATGAATGTAAAAAGCAAGTGAAATAATTTTTTATTATGAATATGAAAAAAGAGACATCTATAGAGATGATTTGGGACGCTAGCAAGGCTTATATGAGAGAAATCTTATACAAATGAATATTAAATACAAAAATAAATTGCAGAAAAAGAAAAAGGAATTGGAAGAAATTAAAAGAAAGAACAGTTATTGATAAATAGCAGAAATAGTAAAATAAAAGAATCAATAAATATATTAAGAGGTCAGTTTAACATGTTGATGGCAGATCAAGTAGCAATTAATTTACAATATGTAAAACATAATACGTTCAATAATGCCAACAAGCCAGGAAGATGGCTTGCCTATTTAATAAGGAAAAAACAGAAATCATGAACGATTGATAAAATAGAATATAGGGGCAAGGAAGTTTATCAAAAGAATTTGATTAAAAAAGCGTTTTTAGAGTATTATAGTAAGTTATATACTAAGGATATGATTGATGATACAGAGATAGAAAGATATTTACAACAACAAAATATTTGTGAGCTTACAGAAAATCAAAGAGAAGAATTGAATCAATTAATTACTTCAGAGGAAATTTTGTTAGCAATTAAGCAACTTAAAATCGGTAAAGCACCAGGTACAGATGGTTTAACAGCTGTTTATTATAAAAATTTACAAAATGAGATGGTTGAACCACTTAAAGAGTTATTTAATAAAATTCAAATGGGAGGGGATGTTCCCCCTTCATGGAGGACAGCTTTTATTTCGTTAATACCGAAGGAAGATCGAGATGGTATTAAAGCAGAGAATTATAGGCTTATATCACTTTTAAATACTGATTACAAGATATTTGCCAAGATACTTGCTAATAGATTAATGCCAGTGATGAATCAAATAATTCATAATGATCAGTCAGGATTTATTAAGGGTAGGCAGATGAGATATAATGTGAGGCAAATTGTAAATTTACTTGAATACTTGGAAAAACAACCAAGTCTCAGCGCACTCTTTTTGGATGCTGAAAAAGCCTTTGACAGATTGGATTGGCAGTTTTTGTTTAAAGTAATAGAAAAAATGCAATTTGGGGATTATTTTATCCATGCAATTAAAGCAATATATCAGAAGCAAACAGCACAAATAATAGTAAATGGTGGGTTAACAGAAACTTTTAAAATTGGGAAAGGGACGAGACAGGGATGGCCCCGTCTCCATTACTTTTTCTTTTAACTTTAGAAATTCTTCTGAATAAAATATGTGGTTCCGATCGAATAAAGGGAATTAGAGTTAAACATCAAGATTATAGATTAAGGGGGCTTCCAGTGACGTCAACCTCCTGTTGGGTGTTCTAACAGAGCACTCCGTGTTAGAAGATTGTAAAAGTCAGTGAAACAGAAAATAAATCACTGTTCACTGAGCTTAGCATAATCTCTGGGTGAAAGAGGTTATCAGAATTGTGAAGAGGCAGGTCTGACAGGGGTTTGCTCTCAAGAGCGAATTTTCCTGGATTTATGACACCGAATTCCACCTTCCAACTTCAGCATGCCCCTGTTTTTATCAGGAAAGGAGAGGAATGTCGCCTGCTCTAGAAGGCTTATTAAATTGATTGATATTCCAGCAGACGGAATTTCACAAGCGCTCGAACTTTGATGCAGAATCAGCACGGCAAGTACCGACTCCTTTTGAAACTTGAAACCTTTCTTTGTCTTTGATTAATTGACTTTTAAAAATGAAGTGAAAGTAAAAAAAAACTTTCTGAAGATAGGCAGAAAGAGATGATGGAGAATTTTAATGCAAAATAAGAGAAGATATTCTTATGGCAGTTCAAGGACTGAGTAAAAATTGAAGGATTGGAAGTGGAAATGCAACAGATCTCTCAGTCAAATATGCATTTAGAAGACGAAATGAAAGGTGTTCAGAAAAAAGTGGATCAAAACGAAGATCAGGTTGTGATATTACAATATAAACTTATGGAAGGAGCTCTTAGAATTGTGGTATGCAAGAAGAGCGTGGAGAAGACTTAAGAAAATTATATCAGAAGCACTGGCTGAATTTATTGAAGCGGACCCCCAAGAGGTAGCTTACCAAATTGATAAAATATATAGAGTTAATTCTTGGATTGCAAGACAGAAAGCTTCCTCGACATTGTGGTTTATTTTGTGAAAAGGACTATGAGAAATCAAATTCTGCAAGTTTCATATCAGACAACTTTTAAAATTGGAGAACAGGAGTTGAAGGTGTTGAAAGAGATTCCTTCAAAGATGTTAAGAGACAGGAAGGAATTTGCTTTTTACACAAGAACTTAAAAACATCAGATTCAATTCAGATGGGAGGTGCCAGTTGGACTGACACTATTCTATCAAGGAAGGAGATATAGAATTGACACTGTTTTAAAGGCAAAGGATTTTCTTTCTACAGTTTTGAAAGTCGAAATAGAAGTGATAGAAAACTTCAAGAGACTCAAGAAGGCGTGGTGACCCAAGAGCCTTTATTGCTGCCAGTATTAGAGGAACCACAAGAGCAAAGGGTGACAAGAGGAGCCCTTAAGCGTAAAGAAGAGCAACAGTCTCAAAGTAAAAGTCAGGATCCCATTATGGAAGCTGTGGGAGGAGCTAGACGGAAGGTACCGGAGAAGCTTCCGTTGTCTGCTTCAAAGCTTCAGGAGGCCAGTAATGGCAAATAGAATCTTGTCATGGAATGTTAATGGCTTGAATTCAGCTCAGAAAAGAAGGAAAATATTTCACTACTTGAAACAATTTAAAAATGATGTGATTTGTTTGCAAGAGACACATATAAAATTATCAGACCAAAATATTTAATTAATTCAAAATTGGGTAACCATTTTGTTGCATCAGCTTTGGAAAAGAAGCATGGAATTGTTGTATATATCAGGAAGGATTTACCAGCTAAGCTAATTGAGGCAGATATTCAAGGAAGATTTATTGCTATTGAACTGGTGATAGATGCAAAAAAGACTTTGTTGATAGGTATTTATGCACCTAATCAGCAACAAGAAAAGTTTTACAAAATGTTACATGAGAGGTTGACCCTCTGGGATTATAGTTCGTTTATTTTATTAGGAGACTGGAATGGAGTAATTGATACAAGAAGGGATAAGAGAACCTCCTCCAAGAAGATACCTATACATGCAAAATTACCAAAATCCTTTTTTGAAATGATGGAAGACTTTGAGTTTAGAGATATATGGAGGTTACGGAATCCAGATGAGAGAGATTTTACTTTTTTTTCTGATAGGCATCAATCTTTTTCACGCATTGATTTTATTTTAATTTCTAATGACTTGCTTTCTAGGGTGAAGAAAACGAAGATATTTCCGAGGTGTTTAACTGACCATAGCCCAGTATGGATGGAATTATTACAAGGGAAAAAAGGTGGTAGAACATGGAGGTTGAATGAAAATCTGTTTAGATATGAGGATAATGTAACTTATTGTAAGAAACAGTTAAAAGAATTTTTTGATTTTAATATGTACAAAGGGACACCTATAGGAACTGTGTGGGAAGCGAGCAAAGCGTTTATTAGAGGGATATTGATTTACTTGGACAACAGGCAAAGGAATAATAAACAAAGGCAGCGTAGATATTTGGAAGAAGAAATTCAAAGGAAGCAACAGTTATTAATTCAAAACCCACAAGATCATAAACTTAAGGAGGCTATAAAAATATTACAGAGTCAATTTAATATGTTAATGGCAGACCAGGTGGCAACGAATATACAATATGCTAAACATAATACCTTTTGTAATGCAAATAAACCTGGGAGATGGTTGGCATATAATTTAAGGAAGAAACAGAAAGCACGTGTCATACAAAAAATAGAATATAAAGGTAAAGAGATATACCAACAGGATAAAATTAAAAAGGCATTCTCAGAATTTTATACTGCACTATATGCAAAAGACAAAATATTGGATAGGGACATTTATGATTATTTGAAAGATTATAAGGTGAATATTCTAACATTAGAACAGAGGGAGGAGCTGAACCGGCCGATAGCTACTGGAGAAATAGTGGAGGCAATTAAACAATTAAAAATGGGGAAAACCCCTGGTACAGATGGTCTTACAGCAACTTATTATAAAAAAACACAGGATGAAATATTAGGCCCACTTAAAGAATTATTTAATCAGATACAATTAGGAGTGGGAATACCCCCGTCATGGAAAACATCTTTTATTTCACTGATACCGAAAGAGGAGCAAGATTGCTCTAAACCTGGTAACTATAGGCCGATTTCACTTTTAAATAATGATTATAAGATTTTTGTAAAAATAATAGCAAATAGATTAATGTTAGTTTTACAACAAAGAATTCATACTGATCAATCTGGTTTTATAAAAGGGAGGCAGATGAGGAATAATGTTAGACAGATTATTAATATATTGGAATATTTGGAAAAGAAGAATACTTCAGCGGCACTTATTTTTGGATGCAGAGAAAGCCTTTGATCGATTGCATTGGGATTTTTTATTTAAATTAATAGAGAAAATGCAATTTGGAGACTGTTTTATTAGAATAATTAAAGCGATTTATGGAGAGCAAACAGCACAGATTATAGTAAATGGTAGTTTGACAGAAGTTATTAAGATTGCGAAGGAACAAGACAGGGATGTCCCTTATCACCATTATTGTTTGTTTTGACTCTGGAACCATTATTAGATAAAATACGAGAATTAATGAAAATAGAGGAATTAAGATTAGACAATATGAGTACAAAGTTAGAGCTTTTGCAGATGATGTAGTGGTTACGTTAACGAATCCTATAAATTCAAGTAGATTTTTGTTGGAAGTAATTGATAAATATGGAAAGGTATCAGGATTTAAAATAAATCAGAATAAAACGAAAGTGATAATTAAAAATATGTCTATACAACAGAAACAAAAACTAGAGGAAATGACAGGATTTGAGGTAGTAAAAAAGGTTAAATATTTAGGGTCTATATTAGCTCATCGAACAAGAAACTTTATAAGAATAATTGTGACTTGCTATGGCAAAAGTTCAGAATGATATGAGTGGCTGGAAGAAATTGCAGTTATCCCTATTGGGAAGGATTATGATATTAAAATGAATGTGTTACCTAGATTTTTGTTTCTGTTCCAGATGATACCTATAATTAAAAAGGATAAAAATTTGGAAGATTGGCAGAGGATTAATAAATTTATATGGCAGGGTAAAAGGCGAGGTTAAAATGAAAATAATACAGGATTCACGGGAAAGAGGTGGTTTAAGAATGCCTAACTTTAAACTATATTATGAAGCAGTAACCCTTTCAGTAATAAGTGACTGGTTTAACTTAACAGAGGAAAGAATTTTGAATATAGAAGGTTATGACTTGTTATATGGATGGCATGCATACTTATTTTATGGAAAAAAAAGTGGATAGGGCTTTTAAGAATCATGTGTTGAGAAGTGCTCTTTTGCGGGTCTGGAATAAATATTCCTATAAATTAGATTACAAGATTCCTATATGGGCGAGCCCTAGACATGCAATAGAGAATATAAATATAGAACAGAAACAGGAAATGATTACATATAAAGAACTTTTGTATGCTGAAGGAGGTAGATTGCAATTAAAATCATTACAGGTATTAAATGAAGAAGGGAGGAATTATACTTGGTTTCAATATGGGCAAATAAGTGCTAGATGGAAAAGAAGATCAAAAATTGGTATAATGCAAAGGAGGAAAATTTAATAAAGCAAATTAGAAATCAGACCCAGGAGCATATAAAGAGATTGTATAATGTGTTGCTTGAAATAGATTCGAAAAGGATTTGGTAAAGGATTGTATGATAAAATGGGCACAGAATATTCAGGAACCAATAATGTTGGAAACATGGAGAAAATCTGGGTTAGAAATGTTAAGTTTACACAAGCACAGAATTTAAGGGAAAATTTTTATAAGATGTTTTATAGATGGCATTTAGATCCCAAAAATTATCATGTATGTATCCTAATATCCAAGCGAAATGTTGAGGTGTGATTGTGATGATGCTACATATTTTCATATTTGGTGGACTTGCAAGAAAATTAAGGTCTTTTGGATAAGAATTTGGTGGATTATTCAAAATGTACTGAAGAAGAAGATAAAGTTCCTGCCACAATTTTTCCTTTTGGGAATTATAATGGATTGTACAGGGATTGAGACTAAATTGATTTTGAACTTAATAACAGCAGCAAGACTGTTGATTGGACAATACTGGAAGAAAGAAGAGATACCTACAATAGAAGAATGGATATTGAAAGTTATTAATTTGGCTGAGATGGCTAAAATCTCAGCGCTTTTAAAAGACAATACGCAGGAAAGATATTTAATTGAATGGAAAAATGGATTGATTATCTACAAAACAGATATCAGATTAAGAAATATCAGATTGCCTTTGAATAATTAGAAAGTTATTTAGGGGTGTTTTGTTTTTGTTTTTTGTTTTTTTGGGAGGGAGGGGGAAAAAAGGGGGAAAAATGTTTTTGTTTTTTTATAAAACTCTTTCAATAAAAAATTTAAAAAAAAAAAGATTATAGATTAAGAGCTTTTGCAGATGACTTGGTTGTTACTGTATCTCAACCAATATACTCAGCTACTGGTTTAAAAGAAATAATTGGTCAGTATGGTAAAGTGTCTGGATTTAAGGTGAATCAGCAAAAGACAAAGATGATAACTAAAAATATGAATATACATCAAAAAGAAGAGTTAGAAAGAACTATGGGTTTTGAAATCGTTAAAAAGGTTAAATATTTAGGAATATATATTACAGCTTCAAATGTCAAATTATACAAAAATAATTATGCGGTATTGTGGCAGAAGGTATGGAAAGAAATGGAGAATTGGAAGAAGTTACAACTATCCTTGCTAGGAAGAATAGCGGCTATAAAAATGAATGTTTTGCCCAGGTTTCTATTTTTGTTTCAAATGATACCGGTACTTAAGAATGATATTAAATTACAGGAATGGCGAAAGGGGGTTAATAACTTTGTATGGATGGGCAAAAAACCAAGAATAAAATTAAAAATAATGCAGGACACAAGGGAAAGGGGGGGTCTTAAAATGCCTAATTTAAAATTGTATTATGAAGCAGTTGTCTTATCATTAATTACTGATTGTATTAATTTAACTGAGGAAAGAGTTTTGAATATAGAAAGTTATGGTTTGTTATATGGGTGGCATGCCTATTTATTATATGATAAGAAAGTAGATAAAATATTTAAAAATAATATAATTAGAAATGCATTATTGAGGGTCTGGAGGAAATATCAATATAAATTAGATGGAAAGATTCCAATATGGGCAATCCCGAGATACATGATAGAAAATATAAATATATATCAAAAGATGGAGGTAGTTACCTATAAAGAACTCCTTTGTATGGAAAAGGGGGAATTACAATTAAAATCCAGAGAAAAGATGGGGGAAGAAGGGAAAAATTATACATGGTTCCAATATGGACAATTACAAGCTAGATGGAAATTAGATCAAAAAATAGGTGTTAAGCAAACTGAGGATAATTTGTTAAAACAAATGAGAGATCAAGGCCAACAGCATATTAAGAGGTTGTATAATGTATTAGTAGAAATAGACTCAGAGTCCGAACTAGTTAAGGATTGTATGATTAAGTGGGCACAAAATTTTCAGCAACCAATAATGTTGGAAACTTGGGAAAGAATTTGGGTGAGGAATGTTAAATTTACACAAGTGCAAAATATGAGAGAAAAATTTTATAAGATGTTTTATAGATGGCATTTAGACCCCAAAAAGTTGTCATGTATGTATCCTAATGTACAGGCTAAATGTTGGAGATGCGATTGTGAAGATGCCACTTATTACCATATATGGTGGACTTGTAAAAAAGTTAAAGCATTTTGGATTAAAGTATGGTGGATCATGCAGAACATTTTGAAAAAGAAGATTAAGTTTACCCCACAGTTCT
>NW_026682114.1:0-10116 GCF_028640845.1 Ahaetulla prasina | reverse complement strand
ATTTCCTGAAAACCATGTGGTATTTTGCTAATCGTATACTCTAAGCGCTTGCTGATTGGTATAGCTAAGTTTCTATATGCTAATTCCCTCATTGCTGTAGTTACCTCCTGCTAAAACTGCATAATAAAAGAGACTGTTGCGATCTAAGGGGCTCCTTTTACAACCCCTTTCTTGGTGCTCTCTCTTGAAGAACTCCTGGTGTGGTGTCTTTTATTTGGCTTCTTCGTCCTTGCGAGGACCCACTAATTGTCTCAGCGAGGCTGAGACCCGTTCCTGAGAACCCAGGACAACATTAACAGGAACCTAGGACAACAAATAAGTGTTGCAGACCAACAGCAACATCTGGGGCTCGTCCGGACCTGTTGTGTTGTCCAGAGGCGCGATCGTTGTCTAGCGGTGCGTCACCTTCACCCTCATTGCTTACCCGTCCGGGATCGACACGTGCACCACGTAAGTAATGGGCTCCTCGAACTCGAAAGTCTCATCATTGCATAGGAATGAGCTTTACTCTCTCTGGAAGAAGGCTAATTGTTTGCAAAAGTTAATGGCACCACTGTCTATCCTCTTTCTAGAAATCTCTTACCTCTTTTCTACCACCCTGTAGCTCCGCCTGACTTGGGCCATTACGGCTGCTCTTGGCACCTCTATCCTAATTCTCCTTCTACTGACTTGGCTGCTTTGCTCTCTTCTACTACGGATGAATCCTACCAACGGCTCTCCACCTCCATATGAATCTTCTTCTGTCTCTGTAGCTGCCTCTGCTCCCCTGCAGACACAGCTCTTTCTCCTTCTGCAGCGTCTGAGGATACAGACATAGCTGCGATCGATCAATTCGGCCATCTCTGGCACTGCTAGATGGCTTCTGATGACAGGGAAAGGGGAGGGGATGACCATCCGGATTAGGAAAGAGCCCCCCCCACTCCAAGTACTTACCAGTCCCATCCAAGGCATGAAAGCCTGGTCCAATCCCTCTCTCTCAGCCTCACAAGCTTGTTGTGAGGGCAAAGGCGTCTTCGATATGTTCACGCCTTGAACTATTTAGAGAAAGAATAAAGGTGGATTAAAATCTGAGTCACAGAAAACAAATATATATAAATAAGTCAATCGCCAGACCGAGTGTGTTTGGGAAATGACTACAGTTCGCCAACGGAATCTCCTTTTAGGTTAATTTCCCCAGGTCAGTTTCTAGCTTTGGGGTCTCAATGCCTCTCCAACTGGGACATCCCGAAGCCAATTTTTCCCTAGTTCATATCGCTGCCCCCCGGCCCCCCGGCCCCCCAGCCCCTTTCCTGAGACAGGAACCTTTGACACAGTGGATCAGGAGTTTGGTCAGAGGGATGGAGGCTGCGGACACGGCAGGTATCAGCACGTCTGTGGTCCGAGGTTGAAGGCCATTTTTCTGATCTCCCCCTCCCCTTAATTCTGCATTAAAGGGGAGGGTTTCCCCTTTCCGAGGAGCCCAGGCGAGGGAGGCCCTGGGATGCCTCCAGGGCTGCATCCAATCCAGCCACTTTCCAGGGATTTTGAGCAGAGCCTCCATGATGTGGTCCTGATCCCCAAGGATGCTGGAGGTTGCCATGGAGAGCTCCGGCCAATGAGCTTAGGAGGAGCCTCTGACGTCACAAACCAAGGCTCTGATTGGCCTGGAGCTGAGATCTTCAGCTGGGGGCGGGCTTATTCATTGACGAGCTGGCTCTTAAAGGGCTTTTACAAGCAAGCCCTGAATCGCCTCAACCAGAGCTCGTCCATCTGAACGGACAGCTGTCAGTTGTCTGGAGAGCTGGGAAGCAACAGATCGTTCCCATTGTTTGGGGGTGCAGTCCAAATTAAAACGTTGTCCCTTGTATCTGGAGTCTAGCATTCGAGAGCAGGAGAACCCAGGTTTTCCTCTCCAGGCCCAGCTGAATAGGTGTTAAAAGAGAAATAGGAGGAAGGATTAGGTATTATTCAATTTAAGAAGACGTTGTGAGAATGTGGCTGAAGAAACACAGGGATTAAATTTCATACATTCCCCCATCAAGGACCCTCGAGTCGTCTTCTGCCTACAACCAGGAAAGTTCCAGGTTCTGTTGGCCCTGAAAAATGGGATTTCAGACGTATGACTGCAGCAGCATCCCCATGGTCACATGCGCCTCACAACGGGCATGGAAATACAACAAGCAACATCAAAGGTCAAAACCGAACTCGCTTAATGACCACGTGGTTCACTAAACAATGCAACGATTTGCTTAATAACCATGGCAGAAACACTGCAAAACTGAGAGCAACTCACTTAACGTCCGGCCAGTTTAGCAATTGCAATACTGAAAATGCAGCAGCGGACTGATCTGGGAAAGCTGAAGCAGGCGTGGATGTAAACAGGGTTGGGAGACCACCAGGAGATGCCAGGGTTCGGCCGAGAAGGGAGTGGGAAGCCAAGGCCTTTTCTTTCTTTTTCTCCCTTTCCTCCCCATTTTCCTACTATTTTCTTCTGCATTTCTGCATTTTATATTATAAACGAAGAAAAAAATAAAAAATCAAAGTGAGTCGTGAAGAGAGCAAAGGAAGTGGAGGGTCCGTCTAGGGCTGCCATGAACCCCCTCTTGAGCTGCAGTCCTCCCCCCCCCAATACCGAAAAGATCCCCCCTCCCCAGTTCCCCCCTTTCTCTCTCTGTGATGATCGCCCTCTCCCTTCAGGCGAAGCCCCCAAGGACTCTCGCCCGGGACCGCTGACGCTCAAGCAAGGAGGATTCCCATTGGTGCTGCGCTGGTTCTGGCCCTTCCTACCTCTAAAGTCCGAGATCAAGGCTTCCTCCCCCCAGTTCAGAACCCCCGTTCCTCTTCTGGGACTGGAAGCATCCTGCCGGGACGGACGGAAGGACAGGGACACACATACACACACACAAACACACCCACTCACACTTCATTTCACAGGCGCACCCCACAGCCAGGAATGACTTGCGGGTCACAGAAACCCCCAATCCGAATGAAGCTATGGAAAACCCTCCGCTAATCCAGGAAGAGGCGGAGAGGATCTGCAGGGATCTAATCCTGCCGGATCCTCTCCCCCACCTCCCCCTCCCCCCTTCCCGGGGGAATCCTCCGCTCGGCTCTCTCGGGAAAGGCGCCGCTTTGCTTCGCGGGAGGAAACCGCGATTTCCTTCCTTCAAACACGCGTCTTTCTCTCTTGCTCAGAACGTCTGGACGAGTCAGCCCCTTCCGATTTCAACCCGGGTTGTGTCGTAATCTCCTTCCTTCCTTCCTTCCTTCCTTCGGGTCAGGATCCCCCTTTTCCATGTAAAGCAGCCCCGAATGAAGATCCCCGGAATAACGTTTGGCCGTTTCTCCTCCGCCTTCTGCTCCTTTCTTAGGAGAACTTCGGTATCTTCGGGATAAAGGTCTCCTGTGATATCCATCATTTCCCACTTCTCCTGCTAAGTCTCACTCCTTCCTTCCTTCCTTCCTTCCTTCATCACCAGTTGTGGTGGAGAAAGTCAATGGGGAGAAGCCCCTGTTAGTATCTCAAACTATGTCCACTCCCCCCCACCCCCGCATGCTTTCCTTCCAAGGTCCTTTTGGCTGGAGGGGCAGACAGGCGCCAACGCCTGGCTTTTCCAGAGGAGTCTGTGGATGGAAGCCTCCCTGGTGCTTCATATACCCCTTGACAACCTCCTTCTAAACGTCGGTTTTCCAGTCATGAAAAAGATCCTGGAGTGTATTAGTTGGAGGCCAGTTTGTCATTCCTTTGAAAGACTCTTCGAATCTTGCAAGCTGCACAAAAGATCCATTTCTATTGAGAAGGAAAGTTGGGTCCTGCCAGCTAGAGGTTTCTGATTCGGCCAGGACTAAGGAAATTACAGGGGGGCGGGTTATTCTTTTTATGCTTCAGATGATAAGGAGCCTCTTAGAGCCAGACTTTTACTATTTTTACTACTTTTATTCATTTTTCAACACTGCGCTGTTGCCCTGACTGGTTGATGCTCTCAGGACAAACTAGGTAAACTATATACCATCCTCATTTTGATACTGTTAAGTCTGCTATTCGCTATAATCTTAACTCAGATAATAAGGTTTGTACTGTCCATGGTATGAGTCAAATCTACAGAAACATAAGTGAGTGCATCTGAGCACCAGGCTCCGGATTATCCTTAGCCTCAAACCTCCCCCCCCCCCCGTGCACCACTTGCTCTAAAGTAGGACATTCCCCAAAAGTAAAACTTAATATTCATTTTTATACTTAAAATGCTCATTAGGGTACAGGACCGATTGTTAAATTATTTGAATCCCACTACTGATTGCTACCCAGTTGACTCAGTGTGGAATTCAAATTTTTTACTACTGGTTCTTTTTTTAAAAAATACAAGTTTTTATTAGTTTTTCAATTTCCCTCCTTCCACACCAACATAATTCATGAACAGAGTATTGATATTTTCTTATCGTATACAATTCAAAATATTCAAATAGATTTTTCTTACTTACAATTTTAGCCAAAATGTTCCTGTGGGAGTGAAATGGTTTTTGCTGAGTACGTGCAGGAATGCATGAGAAGTCAGTTAGATCTTCTGCCTGCATGGCAGAAGAGATAGCTTTGTGCAAAACAAACATCTTGATAAAGCCTGCGGTTTAGGTTAAGACACAGCAGATAATGAATGTTTCCTTCCTTTATCTGTATCAGGAGCTGTCACCTGGCAGGAAATGTTGCAATGCCATTGTTCCTTGTGCTATACTGTCTCAATAAAAGAGTGACTAGGGCTTCGGCTCGACGCACTCACCCCGAGGAAGCCATGAGTGTCGGGTCTTAATGAACACCTACATCCCACATTTGGTGACCCCCGATGTGATATCTTCTAAAGGAATCCTTTGGTAAGTATACATCCGTCTACTCCCAGGGTTTTGCCAGGCATTGGACTAGCGCTTCAGTAGTTTATTGCAGGTCAATTCTACTTCTACAGAACCATGGAAGGGGATTTCTCTAAAGCTCAGTTAGAGCACGTAAAAGAAATAAGGGAAATTGTCAGACGAAACTATTTTCAATTCAATGCACAAGGGACAGTTTTGCAAGTTTCCAGATCAGAAATAAGGGAGCTCTTCAAATACATCTGGGAACATATGCCAAGTTATCCTGAAGGAGGTAGTGTAAGGGTTGATACATGGAAAAAGGTTGGCGATTATCTTCATCGTCATCCTAGGGCACCAGCGCCAATTTTAGGGACGTGGCGCTCGGTCATGGAAGCTATTCAGACGCATTCACATCCGTTGCTGTCTGTTCTTACCCATCCTCCAGATAAGCCACCACCATATATCTATCCTCCGTTACCACTAGAAAACGAGGCATCTGCATTGGCCTCTGTAAATTTAATTAATCATGGGTCTGTCCCTACCATTACTCCATCGGCTCCAACGATTATCACCCCAACTCCGTTGGTTGCCTGTCCTACTAAAAGTGCGGTGGAGGAGGCAATTTTAGCAGGCTTATCTGCTGGACAAATTTCAACGGATGATCTGGTGGAGACTCCTGTCTCTGCCTATCCAGTTACTATAGAGCATGACCCGCAATTAAATCCTATCCGGGTCTGGAAACCCTTGCCTTTGGTAGCTTTAAAGGAATCCTAGCAGCTCAGAATCAGTCTCCTTGAGCCTTTGAAACAACCCCCACCACATGAAAATGCTGCTATTAAATTGACCACTCCTGCCCCGGAGGATATCCTTTCCCGTCCTTCGGAGCCCCTTTTTGATACTAACTCTTCAAGTTCCTCATCTTTGCCCTCCCCCCTGATAGCAGAAAATCCTCCTGCATCCAAAACCCCTTGTGTTTCCTCCCCACTCCTCCTATTTACCCTTCTATCAGTGCCGTCAGGTCAGAAGAAACCTTCACGGAGGGTAATGAAAGAAAAAAAACTGATCTATTCCCCCTCTCTGTGTCCTCTTTTCCCCCCCACCTTTCTGAACTCTCAAAACATACTGAGCTAAAAATTAACCCTGTGCCTGCTGTTCCTTCAGCCCCTTGCCTCCCACCTCCAAAGCATATACCTGCTTCTTCCATCCCTGCCTTGAAAACTGCCTCCCTTCCCCCAGAGCACCCCTCCCTTTCCCCCATGGGTACGGTCACTCAGCAACCAATTTGGTTCAATTACTTCTTTATATTTGGAAACAATCTGGAAAAGAATTTGCTCAGTGACTATATGGAAAAATTGGGAACTTATTTCCATGAAAGTCCAAGAGCCCCTGCAAAAATTCTGTCCATGGTCCTTGAATGCCTCATTTTACATGAAAAAGGACTTGCAGAGGTCACTTAGAAAGTTGTCCTCCGCCTTATCAAAAAATGACTCAAAAGGATTCACAATCACATTCATGACTTAAACTGCTGAGTTTTCTCACTTGAGGGAAGAAGATTTAAAGAGGCAACTTCCCCAGGTCTGCAAATGTTGTTTGATGATATGTGTGGGAGTGTATGTATGTAGGTAATCATTTCCAGACCTGCATAAGAATTGTAGAGATAATTGTGATGCTTGATTTGCATGGAATGTGTGTATGTGCAAAACTCATTGAGAAGGTGTGAGACTTCTGTGTTGTCTTTTGGATTTGCAAGAAGTGTGTGTGTGTGCGCGTGCGCGCGTGCGTGCGCGTGTATCTAGAGTGCTTTTGCAAGAAATATGTGCCTGATTGCAATGTGTGTGTGTATCTGAGCCAGGTTGGGAGGGGTGAGAGAAAGGGGGGCTGGAATACAGCCATTTCCCCCTCAGGATGGACTTTTAAAAATTTTTCTCTCTGTCCTCGCTGGCTTATCTTAACTACTTCCCCCCCTGCTCTTTGTTGAGCCAAGGAGGGGTGGGCAGAGGAAAACCATTCACCTCCCCCATTTTTCTCTCTGCTGTGCCCTCTGAGAAGGGAGGGACAAATATGCAGATATATTTTCTTTTCAACCCTGAAAACAATTTTGATTTTGATTTTTAACCCTGCATGCAATCTTGATTTTGATTTTGATTTTTAATTTTTTGTTTCTGGAACTTTTTGAGGTTTAAACTGCCTGATTAAACCTATACATTTATAAATGTTTTCAAAGCACAGAGTTGACTCAAAATGTGTCATTTAGCTTTGTATTTTTGAAGCTGTTAACATACATAATAAGAGTTGAAAGGGACCCTTGGAGGTCTTCTAGTCCAACCCCCTGCCCAGGCAGGAAACCCTACAGCATTTCAGACAAATGGCTATCTTCTTATGTATGGATGCAATTTTTTTAAGCAGAAACTTTTTTTTTGGGAAATGCACTCAGGTTTTCCACATAAACAGACTCACCCAAAAGCTTACAAAATGTTTTCTTTTGAATCAGACTCCTCTTATTTGCTGTTTGTATTGTGTATCTTTATTTTTAGCAGCACAAGATGTGCCCTGGTTTAGGAACTATTTCAGAGATAAATTAGAAAGTTACAGGATGTGAAGAGATTTAGAAGGATGAGCAGATACTAGTGCTGTGAAGGATTTAATTTGTTAATGAAGCTGAAATAAAGGTTTAATGTTAGGAGTTATGAGTTAGAAAACAAATACTGAGCAAATAAGACAAATGGTGATTTTGCTAAGATATAATGTGATTTGTTTTTGGAAGTTTTGATAGTATGGATTTGTTAGTGAACAACTTCCACACATGAATAAAAAGGGTGGGAGTTGGGCTTTTGTTGATTGTTTATCTTTTTCTCTGTCTTCCACATAGTAACTTTGTTAAAACAAAACTGAGATTTGTGTGTAAACCCACCCACCCCAAGTTGTGTCATCACTTTGTCCCTGCTTTTGTGTGGGTATGAATTTTAAAAGTGCTAGAAAGAAGAAAATGACTTTTGCCCAGGATGGACCAGCTACCTAGACAGGATAAAGAACAGAGTTCAACTTTCTTTCTTCTCTGTACTTTTGTTTAAATGATTTTACCTGTTCATCTCCTGAAGCATGTGAATCCAGCTACCTTTCCTCATATGGGAATATATTATACCAGTTTATCTGTTTAAATGCTAATCTGTTGTTGTTTCTTTTCAAGTTCTACCTGCAAGCTATCTATTCCCCTTGGCCCCTCCTAATCCTCCAAAGATGCCTTTTTCACCCAGAAAGGGAGGAGGAGGATCCTTCTCATGTCTTTTAGTCCTGCAGATGACTTCAACCTGTGGAAGTCGAATACATGGGTCAAGATGCTTTCCCAAAGAGACACTTCCCAATAAAGAAATGGACATGTAATGAGTAAACATGTAACGATCAAAGACTTTTCAATTCCCAGAAGACAGTTTGGTTCTTTCTTGTTTTATGTATTCATGTAAGGATTGTATTTGAGATTTCTATCAGCAGCTGCCATCCAAATCAACGGTGAGGCTTTGTGGGTCCCTGGCCGACATATCCGTCCCTACCATCAAAAAACTAAAACAGGGGACCTTCCCTCATCTGACACCATTGACATTTCTCTGCTGCAGAGTCATACCGCAATTGACTCTCTTCCTACAAGAGTCATCTACCGCTCGTTTGGCCTTCACTTGCACCATGAAGGTGGATTGTGTGTGAGTTTAAACGAAGATTGCTGCATCTATGCCGTCCATTCTGGCATTGTACAGGACTCTATGTATAAACTAAGGGATTTAACTTTGAAGATGCCCTTTCAGGATGGTTGCCTAAATTACCTGGTTTACAAGCTATTATAGTTTTAATCGGTATGATTGCATTAGGATGTATAATTTTACCTTGTATTCTACCTATTTTTGTTAAAACAATTTCTAAAGTCTATCTTTACTAGCAGAAAAGAAAGCAACTGCACAAGTCATGGCATTGTGGCATAAGCATGATCCTGCCCTTATCAATTGCTGACCATAGAGGAACTCAAGATGATTACATCTTGCCTGCACCTAAAACCTTTTGCCTGGATGATGACTAAGAAATAGACAAGGATAGTATGGCTAATAATGAAACTGACTGATTGTCTGGCCTTAAAAAATAAAAAAGAAAGTTTGGCGACACAAATAACGCGAGGGCACTTCCACCATTGGGAGTGGCTATGAACTATCGAGACCTACATGCGCTCAACAATTGGACTGTAGCAATGTTTAATCAAACTGTATTAGCTTTAAAGTTGGTAAATCAAGAGCTTGCTGAAGTGCGAAAAGTTGCTTTGCAGAATAGATATGCATTAGATATTATGTTAGCAGCAAAAGGAGGTGTTTGTGCTTTGATTCATTCGCATTGCTGTGTATATGTACATGATAATGAATTGAATATCACTAAGACAATAACTGTTATGGAACAAATGATTAAGGATAATCCCTTGGTAGGGACTGGTTCGGGTGCCGTAGACATATGGGGAGCCATGTGGTCCTGGCTGCCTGATGTGTCCTGGATCCGAGGGTTCATTATGACAGTGATCATGGGTATTATTGCTTTGACTGCATTATGTTGTTGTGTACAATGTTTACCTTCATTGCTTGCTACTTTTAGACAATGCTTTAAGCCAAACAAACAAGTTGACATTCATATGATAGGAACTGAGGTTCTTGTTAATTCTTCATATCAAACAAAAAAGGAGGAGATGTGGGAGTGAAATGGTTTTTGCTGAGTACATGCAGGAATGCATGAGAAGTCAGTTAGATCTTCTGCCTGCATGGCAGAAGAGATAGCTTTGTGCAAAACAAACATCTTGATAAAGCCTGCGGTTTAGGTTAAGACACACAGCAGATAATGAATGTTTCCTTCCTTTATCTGTATCAGGAGCTGTCACCTGGCAGGAAATGTTGCAATGCCATTGTTCCTTGTGCTATACTGTCTCAATAAAAGAGTGACTAGGGCTTGCTCGACGCACTCACCGAGGAAGCCATGAGTGTCGGGTCTTAATGAACACCCATATCCTGAGTTCCTTCCCCCATCCCATAGTTTTTTATTCTTTTCCTTTCCCACTCTTCATTTTCATTTTTTCACTATCAGTCCCAATATAATCATTTGTATTATCCTCACTAATTTCTTCTCCAGCATTACGTCTCATAGTTTCCTCATCTTCTATTTTTTTTATCTTTAAGCCATAATTGTGCTTGTTTGTTTCCGTTAACGGACTCTCGGACCATCAAAAGCATCTCCCATAATTCCTCCCAATTTTCCATATTTTCAACACAAGGAGAA
>NW_026682113.1:0-10116 GCF_028640845.1 Ahaetulla prasina | reverse complement strand
TGAAGACAATCTTTTCCCCAAAACAAAGAATAGAATTACCATATTGCCAGCAAATGTAAGATGGGACATGCAACCTCTCGCCTCCAATTTTAAAGAGAATTTTTCAGGAGCAGCATAGATTTCTTTTGGTTATAATGCAGCCATAACTCTGAGATATGTTTTATACCCAAGAGCTAATGGCTAATTTACCAATTACTGCAAAGACAACAAAGCACAAATCAGTATGATAACTCTATCCCAATTGTGGAAGAACTGAGATGACTCTCTGGGCAGGTGTAATTGACAATTACTGTGATGCATTTTAAATAAAAAATCGTACATAACTGCTTGATTGGGAAAACAGTGTCATTTTATGAGACTCCACAACATGATTCATATACAGGAAATTCTCAGGCAAGAAATGTTAGAATACCAGGCAGAGCCAGCCTACCCTACCCCATTTGGAGAAAGAGTGATGGGAGTGTCAGACTGCCTCTGATTATAACTAGGAAAGAATTCACCTTGACTTCATTTGCAATAAAGAAAAGTACTTTTACTAGTTACAGTCTTGTAGCAGCTTAGTAAAGTTGGATCTGAGACAAAATATGGCTAACATATCATATCCCCCCAATTGTCCCTCCTCCTTCAGGAGGTCAGGCTGGTCTGGTCCAATGCCAGCTCCTTCTCGACCCCTCATAGTAATCTTCTTCCACAGGTCTCTAGTTGTCAATCATCTTAGGAATGCAGTTTCTGTTGGAAAAGCCGTGCTCTTAACACTCAGCCGTTAATCACCCCTCCACACTGTTATGTCAGCCGACACTACAGGACAACCAGTGTCTATGGGAAACTCACAGCAGAACATGAGTACAATATCACCTCCTACTCATATTCCCAACCAACTGGTATCAGGAGTTTACTCCTCTGAAACTGAAGGTAGCAAATAGCAATCAGCTGTATCAACCACCAGGAGAAGCTACTAATATTTTTATTCTTCATGAATGTGTCCTTCCCTTTTTAGCCATCCAAAGTGCTGACCATTGCTATAGTTTCTTACTGCAACCATAATCAAATCTGAATTATGTCTTCTTTTCTCCATCCTGCATCTCCTGCCTATTCAGCTTGATTATATGACTCTGAGTGTCATCACTGCAAGAGAGATTGGTGGGAGAGAAAAAAAACCAATGTTGTCCTATTCCCTTATCATCCCAATGTGAACATTGCAGATGTGCTCCCTCTTTTTTTAAAATCCTACATTTAATAAACAAAGGAACCATGACAATTTTCCATACAGTATATTGTAAAAAAACAACAACAAACCAACAACAACTCACAAAGGAACTGTTGCAAGAGGAGAAAGATGATACTCACCTGAGAAGAACTGGCTAATGGAGTGAGGCAGAAGAGTTAGGAAAGCCAGTGGGCTGGCAAAGGAAGTTGAGAGTGCAGCAGAAATATAAGCCACCCCAGCCACCATGGAATCAAGGCAAGCCAAGGAGGTATACAGACAGAACATGATGAAGTTCCATATTACTATTCCCAATGCAGTTCCTGTGAAGAAACAGTGGTGGTCATGCCTCTGGGTGGTTGGGCACACAGTCTACAGAAGTGAGTGCCAGGCAGGGCTGAAGCAGGGGACCTGTTTCCATCTGGCCACTCAGCCACCCCTTTGGCTCCTCCAGCCAAATCTGGGCCCTTCCCCAGGTCCTCCTCGGGGGAGTTCTGTATTACCAGGATGTAGTTGCCCAAAGCATTAGCTGAGAGGTACAGAAAGAGAGCCCCATGCAGCAGAGCAGAGGAGAAAAGTGGGGTGGTGGAAGGGTCTTTGAGCATGCTTGGAATGAAGAGGAAGAGCTGGAGGACGAAGGTCACTAAGGAGATACAGAGGAAGTAGGCTGGAGCGACCACATTGAGAAACCTGAGCACTAGCATTGTGGATTACATTCCTGCAGGGGAGAGCAAGAAGAGAACATGCATTACCACCAGCAACCTCAACCCTCCACTTGCTCTTTCCCAGTCATGTCAGGTTCCACACCTCCTTTGCCAGTTCACTGTTGGGAAGGCAACCCCCTCGCAAAGCCCCTTATCCTCCTTCCCTTCTGCTTGGAGGCAATCCCCCCCTCCTCCTTGTCCTCTTCACTCCCTGCTCAGCCCAGGGTGCAAAAAGATTCTTTCCAAGGAAAGAAGATCTCTCTGCTGTACTTCAGAGGTGCCACTGGAGCCTCAGATATGATTCCAGAGTTTGATGGGTAAGACTGGCTCTTCCTCTGTCCCTTCCTATTTTCCTGGCAACCCCTAGACTTCCTGGCTTGAGTTCTCTCCACAATTGCCTGGAAGTGTATTCCATTGACTAGTGAGCTTACTTTAAGTAGAGACAAGGGGGGGGGATTCATTTCAAAGTCTGCTGTTCCAAAGTCCCTCTTCTGTGCAGGATGTCCTTCTTACGATTACTAACGATTGTGCAATATTATTGAATAATAGTGGGGAACTGAGGACTATTCTAATCTGCTGCAATAGAGATCATGAACAATGCTCTAGTTTAGCATTGAAAGCCACAAATCTTCTCAGCTGCTGTCTGGACATACACATAATTAGGAAATGCTGCAAGCAGCTACTGAAGTGCTGCCCAGCCTCCAGCAGTGCATGGGGAAGGAACTCCACCACACAGCCACAAGCTTTTGCTTTCTTCTTTCTTTCTGTCTGGCTGGTGTGCCTGTGCAGTCAGTTCACATTATAAAATGAAGCTACCAAACATTCACTTCCAGACACCCAAACATGGATGCTTTTCTATGACTACTTCTCACCTCCTCCCCACCCCGCCTTTCTTACAGTGTCTCTAGGCTTCATTCTCTGTTCCAAAACAAATCGATGTACGACACATACATAAAACACTCTATGACAAATCTTTAAAAGACAGGGTTCTTTTTAAAAAAAAAAAAAGAAAAGAAAAGAAAAAGAATGACTGCGGTAAAGAAACCAATACACAAAGCATTCTGTTCCCTAGCAGCAGTTCTGGTTTTCACACACTCACTCACACACAAACAGACACATCCCACCCGTTCACCGTCTCTAGTGCAATGCAAACTTAGGAACTGTATTTCTCCAAGGAAAGGTTCTTCTGGCTTTAATTCACGTAGCTTAAAACAGCAAAGAACTTTTCTGGGCCAGCACTTTGATCCTGATGCCAAGTGACTTCCTTCTCCACTTCTGAACTCAGATTCGTCTGGATACCTGTCTGCCAGGATTATTAAATAACCTTGGAATCCCCTTGCTAGTAGCCTTTGTGGATTCCCCCACCCTAACGTACAGATACACACACAGACACACACAGACACACACAAACACGCGCGCACATTTACACAGACTTACCTAGATGCCTGAAGCCAAGCAATAGGTGCTGTCCATTCAGCACCGTCCTCCTTAGATGTCGTGGCGCCCCCGGCCAGCGGCTGCTTTTTTGTCAGCAGCAGCAGCAGCAGCAATGTGAAGAGCGGAAGGACTCAGAGAGCTCCCGTTAGAATCATCACCGCTGCCACCAGCTCTCCAATGCACAGGGCTCAGTGGGGGTTTTCCCTCTGCAGCCCCCACAGGTTCCTGCTTTGTCTTAACAGGGGAGCTGTCCTCCCCTTCAGTGCCCTGATGTGCGTTTACTTGAGGAGCGCCACAGGGAGCTGTCCCTTCAGCACCACCAACCGCCGCACTCTCGCTCCCTCGCTGGAGAGGCGGGGGTATAAACAGCAGTCTGTGAAAATCCGGAAGAGGTGCACCTCTACCTGGAGCCCTTCCAGGCAACCTTCCTTGAACATGTAGCTGAGCCTAGAAACTCAGAAATGACCTGTGGAATAAGGAAGAAAAGACAAGATTGTCACTTGGAGTTCAACTACATTCTCTTCTGTTTCCTCTCAAGCTACTTCTGTTTCGACCTCTTTTTTCCTATGAGGGGTGATCAGAGGCTGATGAAAAGCTTCAAGCAGGACATAAGGGCAATCACATTCCAGCAGGGTTGCCCTCTTTAAGTGCCATTTATTACTGAAAGCGTAGTTGTGTTTGTCACTGGGTTTAGCACATATTGTAAATGTCTTCCAGATTGCTTTGAAAAATTAAAGGGATGAGTAATCATTTCTGGACCAAAATAATGACAAAGTTTGAGACTGTATTGTACAATTAAGTCAAATCCAATTTCTGCCTAATAGGGATTGATGAGCACTGAGATATTGTGTACTTGTATAAATGCTCCTTTCCTGAATTCTAAATGTTAGTCCATACTGGATCAGGCAGGGCATGGACTTGGCAGTCATAATGGGTTTGGATAAGTCTGCCTGCACAGAAAACTGATGACTTTTTCCCTTTAACCTGAATCAAAGCATTCTGAATGTGAATTGATATATTGCACATACCGTATCTCTTAATTGTTGGTGAAGGCAATTACTGACTTGCAAGGTAGTTTTTACATATCATATCTTGGAATAGAAAACATGAGCATGCTTGGTGTAAAACTGGTTGTGCTTGTGATATACTGCATAATACTACTCTTACTATTAGCAAGAAATGCTGCATATACCACAGATATATAGTAGCTAAGTCGGGATCCTATCCTACACTGCCTCTATTTTTTTTAGAAATCATGTATGTATTCATTGGTCATGGCAGATTGATGAACAGCAGATTGATGACTATAGTGTATGAAAAATTGCAGCTTGGAATATAAGAGGAAGAATCTAAAAATGAAATGAAAGAAAAATACAGACACATTGTGTGTCTATGAAATTAAGAAAAAGGGAAATAATGTAAAAGAGCTGAATAAAGGTTTATGTGGAATGGAGTTGAGTGGAATATGCAATTAAATATGAATGAAATGGCTAAACCTATTTCAGGAAATATGCAATTGCTATCGGACGATGGTTGTGAGTATAAATTAAACTAGGAATCCATAAATTGGTGATGGTTGCTTATTATACAATAGGGATAGTAGAATTAAATATCAGATCTGGTAAAAACTGTAATGTTTAAAATGAATGTAATTGGAGTGGGTGGAGAAAATAAAAGTTCTTCTGAGACAGCTATAAATGGTTGAATGGGAACAAAGAAAACTGGCCCATTTGTAGACCCAATACTGAATAAAGATTGTGATTTATTCACTTAAAAACTATGCTTGTTTTGAATTCATACTTATTGTGTGTCCTTTCATTCTTCACAGGGAAAAGGAATGAAGTTCTATCTAAAAGCAACATATAATTCATTGGACACTTGGAAAAACAACAAAACCAAGAGAATTATTGGAAGATACAAGGGTGCACAGAATGGAATGGAATGGAATGGAATGGAATGGGATGGGATGGGATGGGATGGGATGGGATGGGATGGGATGGGATGGGATGGAATGGAATGGAATGGAATGGAAAAAAGCACAGAATAGAACAGAGTAGAAATAGAATTCTTTATTGTCCAAGTGTGATGAGACACACATGGAATTTGTCTATGGTGCATAAGCTCTCAGTGTACATACAATAGTGATAGATCATTATCATAGTTATTGTAAAAATACATTCATCATAAAACATTAGATACCACACTTAGTGATAGTCATGGATACTAAATAAGCAATCAACATAAATCATACTAAGGATACTAAGTAAACAATATAAATCGTAAGATACAGGCAACAAAGTTATAGTTGTAAGAAGATAAGGAGATAGGGAATAGGGAAGATGAGATGGTAATGCTGCCTTTCTAAATAGTTTTACAGTGTTGTGGGAATTAGTTGTTTAGCAGAGTAATGGCATGAGGGGAAAAAACTGTCCTTGTGTCTTGTTCTGACATACAGCACCCTATAGCGTTGTTTTGAGGGTAGAAGTTGGAACAGTTTATGTCCAGGATGTGAGGGGTCTGAAGATATTTTCACAGTCCTCTTTCTGGCTTGTGCAGTATACAGGTCTTCAATGGAAGGCAGGTTAGTAGTAATTGTTTTTTCTGCGGTTCTAATTATCCATTGAAGTCTGTGTCTGTCTTGATTGGTTGCAGAACCAAACCAGACATTTATAGAGGTGCAGGTAACAGATTCAATAATTCCTCTGTAGAATTGTATTAGCAGCTCCTTGGGCAGCCTGAGCTTTCTGAGTTGGTGCAGGAAGAACATTCTTTGTTTTTTGATGATTTATTTGATGTTAGGTGTTCATTTTATGTCTTGAGATATTATAGAACCTAGAAACATGAAGTTCTCTACTATTGATACTGTATTATCTAGTATTGTGAGTGGTGTTAGGGCAGGAGGGCTTCTCCTAAAATCTACTATCATTTCTAGTAACCGGTAAATAAAGTTAAAAATAAAAGTGATGAGATTATTTGGGATGAAACTGAAATGAGAAAATGCTGAAAGGAATCTTTTATATATTTGTATAGAAATTATGGTGATATGTTTTAAGACTGGAATTGAGCTCAGTGGTATAAATGCTATCCAAGTTCCCAAGTAAAAGTGTGGTAAGTACCACACTTACCTGTGTTATGATGGGCAGCCAATAAATTTTATAAATAAAATAAATAAATAAAAGTCATGCTGAGAGAATTGAGAAAAATTGTAAGGTTATTGGTATAGATTCTATAAATAAATAAACATTATAAAATGGAAAAAATATTTATTTATGGGGTGGCTGGAAGACTTTTTAAACCTGTATAAAGGCTACTTCTATGTCTGCCCCATGAATAAAATGATCCATTTAGATTGTTCATTTGAAACAAATTGTTAACTTCACAAGTGCTTGTTGAATAAAATCCTGGTCCCATAAATGGTAGAAAGGAGATTTCTTTCTCCCTTTTTCAGTGTTTCACAAGAAATTTAATCCTAAATATGATGTCTATCAAGTTGGGTTTTGTGATCAATGTCTCTGGTGGTTTTATTGCCATTTAGGGACTTTTTACCTCCGGAATTGCATGTGGTTCTGCAGTAATTTAATAATAATTGGTCCTCAATTTAATATTTGCTGTAAGAATCTGCTATGTTAAGGACATCTTTTGGGCATAATATCTGGTAGCTATTTATACAACAATGCTCTTACATTCTTGATCATTTTGAGGCATTCTATGAATTTTAGATTTATAATCAAATGATCATTTCCTCAGTCACCAACTTTCTGTGATGCCTGACAATTGGAAGAATATTACTCTTCTTCCTCTATTTCTAATCATCAAATTCAAAAATCACCAGTTCCATTTTCCCCCATTGTCAGCAAAAAAAAATCCATAAATACCTCACTGGTGTTCCAGTCACTAATAAATGTACTTGTTGTCTTTTCCTTAATCAAGTAAATTCTGTCATATTCACTAGGTATTCCTCCACTATAGGTAATTCTGAGTCTTTCCATATTTATGCATGTAATAATATCTCTTAGGATGTGGCTTAAAAGTTTTACATTCTGTTGATAAGGAAGTAATTCAATAAATGGCTGATTTGAGGGAAATTAAAAACAGTAAACTGAACTGAATGAATGAATATATTCATTTTATTTCCATAAGAGGCATGATGCCTCGGTGGCTTAAATACTCTGGAGAAGGTCTGTGGTCTGGTGGCTCAAGTCCTAGCACCGATGGCAGAGATCAAGTCACTTGCCTGAGCTCCTGCCAACCTCGCAGTTCAAAAGCATGCCACATGCAAGTAGATAAATAGGTATCATTCAGTTGGAAAAATAATAGTGCTTTGTGCATAAGTACAAACCCAACTGGTGCCAAACCTGCCCAAATGCAATGCCTGATGTTGAGATGACAAAGATGGAGGGAAAAAGCCCCACATGCTAATGCAGACTGCTGTTAGCCATTCAGAGTGCAGAGCTAGTTCATCCCCTGTGATGCACTTCTGAAGTGCATTTGGTTCATGTGTGAGAATAGCAGTTTTGGGCAGCCAAACATTTACTCTGTATTAAAGCTGTAGTCGCCTGGCTAATATACCATTGTCATACACTAAATAATAATATTTCCACAGTCTCTCTCTCCCTCTCCCTCCCTCTCTCATATGCAGCAAATACTCACCAAGATGAACATTCATATAAATCATGTATGCTATACATACTGTATAACACAGAGAGAGAGGCATTCTGTAGCAGTTATAATAAAACCTTTTGCCAACACCATTTGCACATCTGTGCTCATACATCATTCTGGATAAGGTCATGTTAGCCGGCAACAATACGTCTCTAACCTTGCAAAAGAAATACCTATGGTAATATTTCAAAATCATTCTGAACTAAACGATGACCTAAGTCACAAAATAAAAGTGGCAGCAGCTCTAGTCGTCCATCCTGTTCTTTTCACTAAAAATTGTCCAAAATATGTCTTTCAAAATATTACTTTAAAACCTGTAGGATAGGATTGCTCTACATCTCCATGTAACTTCCCCTTATTATGGCAACATTTTCAGTATGTTTCAATTTTACATGTCTTTTTTCATGCAAGTTCTATTATTTATATGAACGTATTACCGTAAAATGAGTGACTGTTTGTTGTTTTTGTTGAATAACTGAAAATTGTTCTTCTCCTATGCAACATAGGAGAAGCCTCTGCATGTTGCTTGATTATTTATTTATTAAAATTTGTACCTTCTCAGTTTCCAAGACACCATGTAGCTAATATAATAGAATGAAAGTATCAGCTTAAATATTAAAATATGATTAAAATTACATGAGTGGCTGCTGCATGAACTTACGTTTCAAACACTCTACTTCATAAAAACCGGGGTCTTTATGAAGTTGTTACTAAGAACACATTTCTTCTGACTTCAATGCAGTTTACTCCCAAGTGATTTTTAATTTTAATTTTTTGGTGGATAATCTATAAACTATTCAAGCTTATCTTCAAGATATTTAATCCTGAATGTATGTATTCTGAATCTTTCTCAGATTGTCAATGGCTTTATTTTGTTTTCATTATAACAATTCATTATGAAGACTTTATATACAATCTGCCTGGAATGAATGAAAGCTTATCAGAGCAAAGAAAACAATAATTCAATAAATTATAGGAGATAGGTATTTTAAGAAAGTAAATATATTCCTGGTAGTTACTGAAGCAGAAATTTGCATAATTATATCTATATTTATATTCTGCTTATATAAACAAGGCAACAAAATGATATGGGTTTACAACTTTTCATGGAAAATTTCTGCTAATAAACTGTAGTACACAGTTATGAAACTTTATAATGAACTCCAACAGAGTTGAATATGCAGCACCCAATAGATGATCTTTCATTTTCAGCTTCAAAATGGAAATAACCAATTGCAAAAGATAAAATATTAATTTTCCTTTAACTCTTTCTCCCAAAGCATCTCCTTATAAAACCGTCTTCACTTAGAAATATCTACAGTAAAACTCTACTCTTTTTTCATAAAGCGGAATCACAAGCTACAAATAAACTCATGCGATAAAAGTTCATCAGCAGTTTCTTCTTGGAAAAAATAATTTGAAGAGAGGATGCTTAAACCTCCTACATTTTTCTTTTTTATTTGTATGATTTTTTTTTCATTTGAATGCTCCATCTTTTGTCTGGAACTATACCAGACAAAATAAGTAGTAGGGAGATAAGTAGTAAAACAGAAGGCAGTTGAATTATTAAATCCCTTTTCCCTTAATTCTCCTCTTCAAATATCTTAATCCCAAAATATTTTTCTCTAGAAAAAAAGCAAATGCAACTGTTACACTAATCTGCAATATGAAGTTCTGGCCTTAATTGAAGTTGAAGTAGAAAGGAGTATAAATTCTGTATTAGTCTCAGCCAATTCAGAGACTTGTCTATAATGGCTGCTGTCCTTTAATTACAACAAAAATTTAATTCCTTAGTCCAAAGCAATAGGCAGCATTAACTAACTTTATGATGTCTTGGAGCACTTGACAGTGATATTTCAGACCTGTGTAGACAACATTTTTATTAATAACTCAGGCAGTGAGTAAAAAGAGGGTTCCTCTTTGATGAAGGATATAGAAAAGCAGCTATTTGAAGCTGCTACATGAAGCTTCTAAGATGGAAGCATAGCTGAGGTGGGTTTCAGCTGGTTCTGACCAATTCCAGAGAACCAGTAGCGAAAATTTTGAGTAGTTCGGAGAACCAGTAGTAAAAATTCTGACTGGCCCCACCCCCATCTATTTTCTGCCTCC
>NW_026682112.1:0-10117 GCF_028640845.1 Ahaetulla prasina | reverse complement strand
TTTCAGTAAAATGGCTGAATGGCCCTCTGTTTAATGAGTGAAGCTTATTAAAGCCAATTATAGTTATACAGAAACACAGTAAGATACTACTTTTATTTTGCAGACAGCAACTCTTTTATATCTCATTGAATGCTACTCCCATTTTGATTTAAATGTTAGGTTATGATTAAAAATTAAAAGCTCTGCTGCAGTTAGTGCTCATTAAGCTTTTCCTACTATAAAATTCAAATACTTGTAAATATCAAGAATCATATGATCATAATCATAATATCATAGTGATAAGTGTCAAGTATTACTAAACAACCTAACATCTCAAAAGAAATACCTGACCCACCCAGCACTACTGACATTTTTGAGATAAGAAGCTTTACTGATAACCATAAAAATACTTATTTAATTAACTAGCCAAAAGTTTCCAGGTAAGCAATTCCTTTTTTCAAAGCTAGGGTAGAATTAGTTATGCACAGGTGTCACAGAGAAGGGCAAACAGCATGGGTGGAATGACTGTAACATCATATTTGAGACTAGCTAAAGACACATACGCAATTATTGTTTCATATTATATTGAAGTTATAATACTTTACTGTAAAAAAAAACAGTACAGTAGCTCAACCTTCTTTATAAGGTTGTCTGAGATTCATAAAATATAATGCATAATAAAAAAACCTAGCAGTGAACTGAAATGTGAACTGAAATGAATATAAAATCAGGAGAATTTTAAGGCATCTTCTTTTTAGCAATAAAAAAACACAGAGGGCAAGTGGCAGAACTCTTGAGATTATTTAATGCAATGCAGAGAGACAGAGCCACACACAGCCTTTTGAAATATTCCTTTAGATGAGCATGCTGACAAACTGGAAAATTTTGACCATGTGGTTCCTTACACTTTTTGGAACAGCATGACATGAAGATCTCATTTTTTGCCCACCCAAAGCTAGGGTTGCTCAATGTAAAGTACTGGAAAACCAGGGTTTCTAGTTACAGTTGCCCGTGATTTCAACTGATCATCCAGCCCTTTGGCAATATTGTCTTCTTCACCCAGTGCTTACCAGATGTAGGTATCTAGAATTACCAATTTCCCCATGCAATATTTATTTCAAACTTCATACATTATTTTAACTTAATATATAATTTGTTTCTGTGACAATGATGAAAGCTACATGTTACACATAACCTTACAAATTTTGGTTTATAGGGTTAAAGCCAGGGGTGAAATGCTCCCGGCTGGGACCGAATTGGCCAATCCAGTAGCAATGGCGGTGAGTGATTTGGAAAACCAATAGCAAAAATCCCTCCCCAACCCCCAGCCTCCTACCCATGCCCACCTAATACCTGGTCGCCTGCTTCCTCGCTTGCCACTTCTTTTAAAAAATGCTTTTAAAAGGTGAAAAAAAAAGGCTCTGACGATCCCAGCTGAGCCATGCGATTGTCAGAGCCTCTTTTTTTTTTTACTTTTAAAAGCATTTTTTCTACAACCTATTCAGCCAAATAGGTTGTAAAAAAAGTGCTTTAAAAGTAAAAAAAAAAAGATTGCACACCATAGCTGCGCTCTGTTCTACTTAGCCCATGCCTCCTTTTAGCGTGCACTGAACACGTGCACCTTGCATTTGGTGCATGGCGCGCACTGCGCATGTGCATGCACAGCTCACATGTACAGCTAGCGAACTAGTACTAAACCTGTTCAAATTTCACCACTGGTTAAAGCCAATAGTGGGTTTCAATTCTGGTCGCTACTGGCTTGCACACGCTCACCCAGGCGCGCAACACTTCTATGCATGTGCAGAAGCTTTTGTGCATGCACAGAGACATCTGGGTGGATGGGCGGAGCCTCCTTCTGCCACCGCCGCTACCGGTTTGCCCAACCTGGGTGAACCGGTAGCAACCCACTACTGACTAATGCCTGCTAAACTTCCTTTTTTTTATAATCTTAAATGCGGGGGGGGGGGGGGGAGAACAGCTTCACAAAGTTATGTTGATGAAAATTAAATGGTGATATTCAGAATCCACTTAATCGTTTAGAAGTAAACAAGGGCATATTTTCCCAAATAGAAACTGGATTTAAATTTGGCAATAAAGTTCAGATCCAAAAACCAATTGGAGATTCCCTGGCAAAGTCTGAACTTCAGTGGTAAACAGATTTTTCAGCAGTTTTTCAGACTGGAAATAGAATGGATGAGATTCAGTTGGGTTCCTTGAAGTAGTTTATGAAGAGTCATTTTGATAACACCTTCATTCACCCTAATTGACTATAAATTATAAAAATCAATGGCAGTTTTTGTCTCTTCCATGTTTGGTATATTCCTTATATATCTCCCAGTTACGCTGCAATTTAATATTTTGGGAAGCATTAAACCTTTGATCATTTCCAGTACATTTTAAAAATTAAAGCTTTTCCTTCAGTTCATATATTCATCTAAGCTCAGTGTGGAATGACAAATTCTGTGATCAAAATCTTCACATAGAAAGACAAATAACCTGGATTTTAAGACACCATTTTTTTTCACAAAGCAAACAGCAATAATACATTTGAAATTAGTTTCATTGGATTCATTGGACAGAGTTTTCAAAAGGCAAAGCTTAATGAATAATGAAGCAAAACAAATTAAAGTTGATTTGGAGAGCTGTGTTGGTGTTTAACATTTCTTATTGTGAAACCAACTTTTCTTTTCTTTTATGTACACTGAGCATATGCAAGACAAAATCATGTGTCCAACCACACTTGGCCAATAAAAATTCTATTCTATTCTATTCTAGCTTATGTCGCTGGGCGACTTCTATATTCTCTGTACACTCCAACCAATTTAAACGCAGCTTCATTCCACACAACATTTTGGCAGCTCTTGGAAAGCAAGCCTTATGAAGTTTCTTTCAAGAGTGAAAGGTTTTCTTTACTTTGCAATTATAAGGGCTGTTTCATACAAAGCTTCCAAAGGTTTCATGGATTCTTGACAAAACGTTGCAATATTTCCATGCCGCAACAAAACCACCTTTTACTAAAGTTGCTCTTTTTTTTTTTTTTTGCAAAAATTTTTTATTTTTCCATAATAATTCCCACAATTTGACCAGTGTACAATACAATCACTTATCCAACAATCAGTCCTATACTCAAATTATACTCAGTCAGGGCTGCTCGACTGCCACTCCCCCCTTTAATCCTTTCTTCCCTTCTCATCCTTCTTAAACTTCCCCCACCACCTTCTCCTCGCTTTCCTACTTCCCCTCCTCTTTCCCACTTCTCACTACCATCCTTTCTAACCTCTATCTTCTCCTTCTTCTCCTCCTCCTATCCTTTCTTCTCCTCCTTCTTTCCTCCCTACCCACCTACCTACCTACTTTCTTCCTTCTTTACTCCTCTTTCCTTACCCTTTCCCTTGGAGTGTTTGCGACAGTCCCGACATTACACCATTCAACTTGTTTAATTCTACCATTATTCCTGTACAATGGCAACCAATCAATTTATAGTCTTCCCTTCCGCCTCCTTTAGACTGAATCAGACATAATCAGGGTAATTGTAACTAACAAACATAATCTTAATAATAAAACATAAAACATAAATCACATCACTATCAATCAATCCCATTCTTTCTAACTAATACATAATAATTCCTAATTTACTTCTCAATAAACTATACCGTATATACTCAGTATAAGCGAGTTTTTCAGCACGTTTTGTGCTGAAAAGCGTCCCTACTTATACCGAGTCTCGTCTTCGAACCCCGCGGGAGGGGTACCCGAGCGGACTCCATGGGAGGACGAGGCGGGCCCTTGAGGTCTCGCGGGATTTGTGGCCCAGGCGGCCCCCATTCCCGTGTCTGGTGGGCGGACGGCGCAAACTTGGCGGACTGTGCATTGGCGCGGAAGCCCTGGTGGTGCAGTGAGAGGCTGGGCAAGCGCAGCCAGCCTTCTCGGCTGAGGAGGAGGTTTCCCGACCGCTCGCCGCCGCGAGCCACCCCAAGGCCAGAAGAAAGGTCATTCCATCGAGATAATGGGTAAGAGCTCCTTCCTCTCCGCCTTACCCATGCTGTGCGAGCCGGCTGGGCTGCAACTTGCCCACCGCCGCCTTCCTCAACCTCCCGGGGCTCGCGCTGCGAACCGTCAAGCTCAGGCGGACTCGGCAGCTCCCCATCAGCACTTTCGCCGCGATTCGGGCAGGAGGTCGGGCTCGCTCTGTGGCGGTGGCGCCTCCGCGCCGCGCCGCCGCCGCCGCGCCGCCCACGCCCGCGGCGAGACCGAGGCCTCCTGCAAAAGCGCCTTCCATGCTGATGGGAGCTGCGAGTCCGGCCTGGCTGGCGGCTGCTAGCGTGAGCGGGAGGCTGAGGAAGGAGGCGGCGTGGGTTCAGCCCAGCCGGGCTCGCTACAGGCTGGGTAAGGCGGGAGGAAGAGGCTCCATTACTCGCGAATGACCTTTTCTCTGACGAGGGTGGCTCGCAGGGCGTATCGAACCCTCCCCTCAGCCGAAGGACTGCACCGCCAGGGCTTCCCGCGCCAGCCTGGCGGAGTTACTGCAGCTCACCCGGCTCCGCCCAACTGGTGGTGTTGGGGCAGCCGCTCGCTAGCAAAAGGTGCTAAAACTCCTCGCCTTCTCCTGGGAAGGGCTGGATGGCTAGCCGGGAAGGGTTGAATAAGCAACCTCCTCCCTCCTCCCTCCTCTCCCCATAGCGAAAGCGTTTTCCCGTTGGAAGAGAGAGAGAGAGGGTTCCTCCCTTCTTTCATTCTCTTCTCCCTCCGTGCTTCAGAAGCTGGGTGCTCTAGTCTCTAGTCTCTTCTGGAAGAGAGAGAGGCCGTTCCTCCCTTCTTTCATTCTTTCTTCTCCTCCTCTCTCTCTCTCACACACACACACACACACACACACAGACTTCTAAAGTCGATTGGCACAATGCTAAGCAAACACAGCAGTGGGTCAAGGGTGAAGGGCTAGGAACCTGGCAGGTGAAAGGTTGACATGAAGGCAAAGACCACAATTGTTTTTGGCAAACAGCCAGGCCAACTGTATTGGAGAAGGTCACACAACTGGCCTTAACATTTTAGCTGCTGTCTTTTCCTCACACTTGGGTTTAATGATATTAGAGACCTTATTGCCCTGCCAAAAAAAAAAGAGCCACCCCAACGTCTATGAAAATTAACCTTCTCTGCCAAGAGACACTGTGCAGGGTATTTTCACTATTGGTGTGCATACAGGCTTAGATTTGTGCTGGGTTCTTAGTGCTTAGAGCACTGACCTTCAGAGGCACCCTGGTCCCTTGGAAGCTAAAGGAGGACTCATTTTCATGCTTGCAGTTGTATTGTCAATTTCTGTGAGACAATGTTGTTGAAGTAACTCACTCTCATTCATTCATTCATTCATTCCTTGTGTGTCCAATCACACTTAGCCAATAAAATTCTATTCTATTCTATTCTATTCATTCATTCATTCATTTTATTTTGTCAAATACATATTAAATAATTATATAAATATAAGCATGAATTGAATACATAAAAGGAATACAACTAAAGGGAACATTAGGACAGGGACGGTAGGCACTGGTGCTCTTATGCACGCCCTTACAGACCTCTTAGGAATGGGGTGAGGTCAATACTAGATAGTCTTTGGTTAGGCTTTGGGGATTTTGGGAAGAGACCAGAGTCAGGTAGCACATTCAGGCATTAACAACTCTGTTACTGAAGTCACATTTTCTGCAATCTAGATTGGAGGTTCACTTTAAGTTTGAATCTATTGTGTTCTCGTGTATTGTTGTGGTTGAAGCTGAAGTAGTCATTGATAGGAAGTACATTGTAGCAGATAATTTTATGAGCTATGCTCAGGTCATACCAAAGGCGTGGTTCTAAATTTTCTAAAGCTGGGAATCCTCCTTCCCCTTTTGCACTTTTATTGTTTTCGTTCAAATAAATATTCATGTTATTTTACTTGGCTCTATCTTTTATTTTTACATTGACCAGTAGCTGCCTCATTTCCCACCCTCGGCTTATACTCGAGTCAATAGTTTTTCCCAGTTTTTGTGGTAAAATTAGGTGCCTCGGCTTATATTCGGATCGGCTTATACTCGAGTATATACGGTAATTGATATTTTTTAATCTGATACTTATTTTGAATATAATCAATCCACTTCCTCCATTCCAATATATATTTTTCTTGTGTACAGTCTTTCAAGTAGGCAGAAATTTTTGCCATTACTGCTAAATTTGATACTTTACTAATCCATTCTCCAATTGTAGGTAAGTCTTCTTTCTTCCAATATTGTGCAATCAATAATCTTGCAGCAGTTATTAAATTCAGAATCAGTTTTGTCTCTATAACAGTGCAATCTGAGATTATTCCTAATAAAAAGAACTGTGGAACAAACTTGATCTTCTTTTTCAAAATGTTCTGCATAATCCACCATATTTTAATCCAAAAGACTTTAACTTTTTTGCAAGTCCACCATATATGATAATAGGTAGCATCCTCACAATCACATCTCCAACATTTTGCTTTCACATTTGGATACATACATGACAGTTTTTTAGGATCTAAATGCCATCTATAAAACATTTTATAAAAATTTTCTCTTAAATTTTGTGCTTGCGTGAATTTAACATTCCTCACCCAAATTTTTTCCCATGTTTCTAACATTATAGGTTGTTGAAAATTTTGTGCCAATTTTACCAACTCCATTTCTGAATCAATTTCAACCAATACATTATATAATCTCTTTATATGCTGTTGACCTTGATCTTTTATTTGTTTTACCAGATTATCATCACTTTGCCTTATACCAATTTTCTGATCTATTTTCCATCTAGATTGCAATTGTCCATACTGGAACCATGTATAATTTCTTCCTTCATCCCTCAATTTCTCCTAGATTTAACTGTAATTCCCCTTTTCCATAGTCAAAAGCTCTTTGTAAGTGATAACTTCCATTTTTAGTAATATATTTATATTCTCTATCATATGTCTGGGGATGGTCCATATTGGTATCTTTCCATCTAACTTATATTGATATTTTTTCCAAATCCTCAACAACGCACTTCTGACCATATTATTCTTAAATGTCTTATCAATTTTCTTGTCATATATTACATGCGCCATCCATATAACAAACCATAACCTTCTATATTCAAAATCCTTTCCTCTGTTAAATTAATCCAATCAGAAATTAAAGTTAAAACAACTGCATCATAGTACAATTTCAAGTTAGGCATTTTAAACCCCTCTTTCCTAACGTCTTGCATTATTTTTAACTTTATCCTCGGTTTTTACCCTTCCATACAAATTTATTAATCCCTTTTGCCATTCTTGTAAATTTGCATCTTTCTTCAAAATTGGAATCATTTGAAACAAAATAAAAATCTAGGCAAAACATTCATTTTATAGCTGCCACTCTTCCCAACAATGATAATTGTAACTTCTTCCATTTCTCCATTTCTTTAATTACTTTTCCCCACAATACCTCATAATTGTTTTATATAATTTTACATTCGATGCTGTAATGTATACTCCTAAGTATTTAACCTTTTAACTACTTCATATCCAGTTATTCTTTCTAATTCTTCCCTCTGATGTGTATTCATATTTTTAATTATCATTTTTGTCTTCTGTTGATTCACTTTAAACCCAGATACCTTACTATACTGATCAATTGTCTCCATCAAATATACAGCTGAATGTGTTGGTTGAGATAAAGAAACAACCAAATCATCTGCAAACTCTTAATTTATAATCTTGATTTTAATTCTAATTCCTTTTATTCGATCTAAACCACGTATCTTACTCAATAATATTTCCAAAGTTAGAATGAATAATAATGGTGACAAAGGACATCCTTGTCTAGTCCCTTTCTCAATCTTGAAAGATTCTGTTAATCCACCATTTACTATTATTTGAGCTGTTTGCTTTTGATATATAGCCTTAATTGCTTGAATAAAATAATCCCCAAATTGCATTTTTTCTATTACTTTAAACAAAAACTGCCAATCCAATCTATCAAAAGCTTTTTCGGCATCCAAAAAGAGGAATGCTGCTGAAACCTGGCTGTTTCCTTCCAAATATTCAAGTAAATTTACAATTTGTCTCATATTATATCTCATCTGTCTCCCCTTAATAAATCCTGATTGGTCATTATGAATTAATTGATTCATCAGTGGCATCAATCTATTCGCTAGTATCTTAGCAAATATCTTATAATCAGTATTTAAAAGCGATATTGGCCTATAATTCTCTGGTTTAACACCATCTCGATCTTCTTTAGGTATTAATGAAATAAAAGCTGTCCTCCATGAAGGAGGAGCTTCTCCTCCCCTTTGTATTCTGTTAAATAACTCCTTAAGTGGTACAATCATCTCATTTTGTAAATTTTTATAATAAGTAGTTGTCAAGCCATCTGTACCTGGTGCTTTATTAAGCTTTAAGCTGCTTAATTGCAAACACTATTTCCTCTGAAGAAATTAATTGATTCAACTCTTCCTTTGATCTACTGTAATTTCTAAAATACCGTGGTCCTGTAAATATCTATCTATATCTTTATCACTAATCACATCTCTAGAATATAACTTAGTATAATATTCTAAAAAAGCTTTTTTAATCAAATTTTGCTGATATACTTCCTTACCTCTATATTCTATTTTATCAATTATACGTCGTTTCTGTTTCTTTCTTAATAAATATGCTAACCACCTTCCAGGTTTATTAGAATTATTAAACAAATTATGTCTTACATATTGTAAATTAGTTGCCACCTGATCTGCCATTAACATATTAAATTGACCTCTTAATATATTTATTGACTCTTTTGTTTTACTATCTCCTGGATTGCCTACCAATAACTGCTCCTTCCTTTTAATTTCCTCTTCTAGTTCTTTTCGCCTTTTGTGCAGTCTATTTCTATATTTATTATTCATCTCTAATAAAATTCCCCTCATATAAGCTTTACTGGTGTCCCAAACTATCTCTATAGGTGTCCCTTTATCCATGTTCAAAGAAAAAAATTCCTTCATTAGAGTTTTACATTCATTTACATTTTGTTCATATTTAAACAAGTTCTCATTCATCCTCCACGACCTCCTGGCCTCTTTTTCGATCTAACTCAATCCATACCGGCTATGATTCTAGAACAAATTTTTGTCTTCTTCACTCTGAAAAACAAATCATTAGTAATTAAAATGAAATCAATCCTAGAAAAAGATAGATGTCTGTCAGAAAAAAATGTAAAATCTCTCTCTTTTTCATTGCGTTCTCGCCATACATCTCTCAATTCTAAATCTTCCATCAAATCAAAGAATGCCTTTGGCAGTTTTACACGATTGGAAATATTTCTAAGACTTCTTTTATCTTTCTGGGTATCCATCACTCCATTCCAATCACCCATTAATATATAAGTTTTATAATCCCAAGATGTTATTCTTTTATGTAATATTAGCCGGGACCAATTTTAACTTAAAGAAGATAATACCGGACTGAACAGAAACAGGAGAGCTCTAATTATAAAAGCAAGTAATCAATCAATTCCCTGTTATTTTTTTTTTAAGTTTTGGATCTGACTTCAAAGTGAAAATTTGTAATGAGAAGGAGAAGAGATTGAGACTGGAAAAAAAGACTTAAAAGGTTTATCGTAATATTAAGTTAAAGAGAAATTTTAAGAGATGGCAGCAAAACAATTAAAGACAACTGCTACAAAACCCCAGGAACATTAACACCAGGAGTCTCACCAGCACATACAGCAGATACAAAATCACTAAATTTGGAAGCACTTCAGGATAATCTGAAAGATTTTATGAAAGAATCTCTTAATGATGCTATGAATTTGCAAACTTCTCAGATAGAAGATAAGTTTAAATTAATTACAGAAGAAATGTCAGAGATGAAAAAACAGATGTTAGAAATTCAGACTGGAAATAAAGAAGTTAAAGAAGGTTTGGTGTCAGCAGTACAGGGTCTGGCATCAAATGTGATTTTATTGGAGCAGGAAGTAGAAGAAATAAAGAAAGTTAATTTAAAATTGGAAAATAAGATTGAGGTAGTTCAAAGTAAAATGGATAAAGTTGATGATGAAATTGTTTTGGTACAATATAGAGCAATGGAACTTGCTTACGAATACGTGGACTAAAGAAATAGACAAGAGAATTTGAAGCAAATTTTTCT
>NW_026682111.1:0-10125 GCF_028640845.1 Ahaetulla prasina | reverse complement strand
GTCAATGAAATTAAATGAAACCCAGCCCTTCAAAAACATTCAGAATGACTTGGTCTGTTCTGAGCTTGGTGTGTTTTACCTCACCTCAGTACTCAGTTTTCAAGGGAAGACTATCAAGTGTGGTTACCCGAGAGTTGCTGCTTGATCACATCACCCTTCCTGACTCCAGCACCCAAAAACCAGCCCTCTCCACACCATGTGCCAGAAAACTGCATCTGAAGTGCCTCCTGGCTGTCACAGGTTTTCCGCGAAATATGGTCCAAGACGGATGGACCCCAGAGCATCCCAGAAAAGTGGTTCCACATAGAGAGGCTTTGCTACGGACTGATGAATCTGTCCGCAATGTTTAATTGTTTAAATAACCACAATTGGCGACTTAGGGCTTTGCTTAGTGATCATCCAATAGACATTCTTTGTGAATGAGTTCCAAATGTACAATGATCCACTGCAGAGGCTGCATGGTTGTGTTACACGTGCACACAGCAGGCATCAATCTGTTTACAATCTTATAAAAAACCAGCATTTGGGGGTTTTCCTACCACATGGAGCAGGTTGACTTTGATTGCCAGTTTATGCGGTATGGGGGTCAAAGATAGTCTTTGGTTAAGGCTTTGGGGATTTTGGGAAGAGACCACAGAGTCAGGTAGCACATTCCAGGCATTAACAACTCTGTTACTGAAGTCACATTTTCTGCAATCTAGATTGGAGAGGTTCACTTTTAAGTTTGAATCTATTGTGTTCTCGTGTATTGTTGTGGTTGAAGCTGAAGTAGTCATTGATAGGAAGTACATTGTAGCAGATAATTTTATGAGCTATGCTCAGGTCATACCAAAGGCGGCGTAGTTCTAAATTTTCTAAAGCTGGGAATCCTCCTTCCCCCTTTTGCACTTTTATTGTTTTTCGTTCAAATAAATATTCATGTTATTTTACTTGGCTCTATCTTTATTTTTTACATTGACCAGTAGCTGCCTCATTTCCCACCCTCGGCTTATACTCGAGTCAATAGTTTTTCCCAGTTTTTGTGGTAAAATTAGGTACCTCGGCTTATATTCGGGTCGGCTTATACTCGAGTATATACGGTACTTAAAAGCAGAGATAAACTAGCAGAAATAAAACAACTGTAACCCTAACTTTAGGGGAAAAAATTAAAAGACCATATAAATAAGAAAAGAAAAGCCAATCAAGAAATGTTAGGAATAAAGAGAGGAAGGCCACCAAAAATGGCTGTACTGCTTAAGCAGAAATATGCAGGAAGGAAAAAGGTATGCCATTGTACACTGTATTGTCATCCTAAATTATGAAGCATTTAAAATTCTAGTATTTTTAATTCAACCCCCAAACAAACCAAAATTATAATATACTAGCCAATGAATGAAGCCAATGAAATCAGTGAAGATAACGTAATACTAATGTTATATAAACATGATGCCTAATTTCCAGTTGAAGTAGATACTCTAGTAACCATATTTTGTAAACTGACCCTTTTAGATCATCATTATTAAAGATAGCTTTAGGCAATTTATTAGTCTGACTTATAAGGTACCCATTATCAAAGCCTCAGAGTAACTTACAAGTAATGACACAAAACATTAAAATATAATAAATTAAAACATGACAATGAAGTACAATGCACCTCCATTCACTTTACAATAATCTACATGAGAGTTTACCATAATGTGGACTACTGAAGTAAGATTATCTCTATCCAAGATATAACCACAGGTAATATGCCTGCTTCATATCACAGAGAACATTTTGCCCATAATGCAATCAATGTTCCACTGTGGCAGCTCCTATCTTATGGAACAGTTTCCTGAATTATCAATTAAAAGTCTGTGCTGACCAATTGGCCCCCATCTTCGCCCGAATCTTCAATAAATCGCTAGAGATGTGCTATGTTCCTTCTTGCTTTAAACGCTCTACTATCATCCCAGTGCCGAAGAAGCCCACCATCAAGGAACTGAACGACTATAGATCAGTTGCTCTAACATCTGTAGTTATGAAAACCTTTGAAAGGCTAATGTTGTCTCACTTTAAAACCATCACGGATCTGCTGTTAAGACACCCTGCAATTTGCATTCCGAGCATATAGATCAACAGATGATACTGTTAATATGGCTCTGCACTACATCCTACAACATCTTGAATCTCCAAAGATTCAAGGCACAAGGGTCTTCTTTGTAGGCTTTAATTCAGCATTCAATACCATCATTCCAGACACTCTTCTAACTAAGCTAAACCAGTAGCGGTACCTGAACACACTTGTAAATGGATCATAAGCTTCCTAACACACAGGAAGCAGCAGGTGAAGCTAAGCAGAATCACATCAGATACCTGTATAATTAGCACAGGGGCCCCACAAGGCTGTGTGCTCTCTCCACTTCTCTTCTCTCTATATACCAATGACTGCATCTCAAACAATCCATCTGTTAAACTACTGAAGTTCTCAGATGATACAACAGTGATCGGTCTCATTCAAGACAATGAAGAATCCACATACAGACGGGAGGTTAACAAGTAGCCTCGTGGTGCGACAAGAACAATCTGGAACTGAACACACTCAAAACCGTAGAAATGGTGGCGGACTTTAGGAGAAACCCTCCCATACTACCACCTCTTACAATACTAGACAACACAGTATCAATAGTAGAGACCTTCAAATTTCTAGGTTCTACCATATCTCACTTAAAATGGACACCCAACATCAAAAACGTCATCAAAAAAGCACAACAAAAACTGTTCTTCCTGCAGCAACTCAGAAAGCTCAAACTGCCCAAGGAGCTAGGCATACAGTTCTACAGAGGAATTATTAAGTCTGTCATTTGCACCTCTATAACTGTCTGGTTTGGTTCTGCAACCCAACAAGACAGACACAGACTTCAGAGGATAATTAGAACTGCAGAAAAAACAATTGCTACCAACCTGTTTTCCATTGAGGACCTGTATACTGCATGAGTCAAAGAGGGCTGTGAAAATATTTACAGACCCCTCGCATCCTGGACATAAACTGTTTCAAGTCCTATCCTCAAAATGCTATAGAGCACTGCACATTAGAACTAGACACAAGAACAGTTTTTTTCCAAACGCCATCATTCTGCTAAACAAATAATTCCCTCAACACTGTCAAACTAGTTACTAAGTCTGCATTACAATTAATCTTCTCATTGTTTCTATCACCCATCTCCTCCCACATATGACTGTATGACTGTAACCTTGTTGCTGGTATCCTTAAGATTTATATTGACTGTTTCCCTATGACTATCATTAAGTTTTGTACCTTATGATTCTTGACAAATGTATCTTTTCTTTTATGTACACCAAGAACATATGCACCAAGACAAATTCCTTGTGTGTCCAATCACATTTGGCCAATAAAGAATTCTATTCTATTCTATTCTATTCTAAGACCCTAAAGACAGGAGTTGTTCTGGAGGACCTTAAGGAATGAATACCATTATACTTTTTGCTTTATAATTATGTTTTTTATCAGCTTTTATGTATTTTTACTGTTTCTATGTTATAAACTGAGGGATACCATCTTTGTTGAACCTAACAATACATAAACACAATAAATAATGACAAGAGATGGGTCTAACATCCTAAGTATATTTTGGGGAAACACAATCTTATCCTTTTAAAAACAATTGGATCAAATTAACAAATACACAAATACAAGAACATCCTCTGATGTCTTCATTTGAATTGATAACTTACCTGGATATGTCAGTCTGTGAATTTCTCTCCCCATCAACTGTAAAAGGTGATGCTCCAGTCAATAATTCATACATAAGAACACCTAAACTCCACCAATCAACAGCCTATAAAATAATTATATATCAATGAAGATTATTAATGCAACTCCTCTAAGAAATAACAATAAACTATACATTTATTTTTTAAAATACGAAGTATATGAAAAAAATAATTTATAAAATAAAATGTACCAAATGTGAGCTATAGCTTATATGTAAATAAATTGCATGTAAATTGAAATCTATTGCTATTAGTTCTTAAAACAGATAAGATATTAATATTTATTCAGAGTATTCAGACATCAATATATAACAATATCACAATTTGAAAATGAGCTAAGGAAAGTTTAAAGCTCATGTGTTTCCCATTATATTCTCCTGTAGTACATATGCAAAAATAAAAATGGTTCTTTTTTTTGATCACAAAATTCTACTCCTGTCAACTAAATAAGGTTTCCTTAAGGCTGAGAGAGCATGACTGGCCCAATACCATCCAGCTGATATGACCTAATCAAACAAGAACTCACAGCTTTTAACTACTATACTAAACTGGCTCCCAATCAATAAATAGTCAAATTATATTCATTTTCATCAAAAACCTACTTTATCATGTCCTGTATTCCCTCCTCTGACAATATCTGGAGCCATATATTCTATAGTTCCACAGAAAGAATAAGCTCTTTCATTCTGAAAAAAATGTATGAGATTATAGTCAATATAGTAACTGATATCACAATCACAGGGGGGAAAAACAAGGAAAAAACCATATTACTAGGATTTTCATCATGCTATGTAATCGTCTTTTTCAGACATGTTTGGCTCTCTCTGTATAATATCATTTGGACTACTTCTTTTAAAACATTTCTCTCTTACTCCGCACCTTATCCCACAGGGTAAATCTGATCCCTCCATCTTATCTCAATGGAAAAAGGAGAAAGGTTCAATACCTGGATTTTCTGGATTATTTAGAAAGTTACTTAATATGCTTACTTCATACTTACTTCATCATTAACAAACTCCTTACTCAATCCAAAGTCTGTCAGAACTACATGTCCATCTGAGTCAAGAAGAATATTTTCAAGTTTTATATCACGATAGATAATTCCCAACTGGAAAAAAATTAAAAATAATTGTACATTATTGAGCAAAGCATTAAAATATGTTCACATGTTGGCATGTAACCATATATTTCAAATATATACACCATGTTAAATTGGAAAAATGCCTATATAAACATTGCACTGAGCTTGCATAACAAGTGTATTTGAAAATGAAGCATGGGTAGATGGAGAACATCATATCACTTCTGGGGAAGTGTCAACTGAAGAGTTTGTGACTGAATCATAATTCATGGTAGCCATGTCATATAAACATATTCCACAAACTATCATATACAGTAGTGAGCTGTTAAATATAGATTTTTGTGTCTCCTTCACTCAAAGTGAAAACACCATTGGACAATTAAATTAGATTAGAAAATCTAATTTCACTTACATTTTTCTTTTCAATAAATTTATTTCAAAAATGTTGAAAATATGGTCTCACCTTGTGAAGATGTTCCAACGCCAAAACAATCTCCCCAATATATATCCGTACCTCATCTTCATTAAATCTCTCTCTTTGTGAAAGATGGGTGAAAAGTTCTCCTCCATTTATGTAATCTAAGATACAGGAAATCAAGTTATTTACTAGGGATCTGCAAAGTTCTGAATTTACTCCAAAAATACATTTTATACCGCATTGTAGCAAATGTTGCACACACTGCTTTGTTTCTTTCGTGCTTTATCACTAGCCACAGTTGCTTCCTTTGGAAAATTATCTGGACTCTCATATGAATACCATAAATGTCTCAATTATAGGATGGCTTTTTAACTTATTTATTTATAGTTTTTATTTCTAAACTGCCTATCTCCCTCTGAGTTGACCGGCTTTAAAATAATTGAAAAGTTAAAAAAAAAACCGTCAACATAGTTGCAGTTATCTCTGTAAAATATAATAATTAAAAGTTTTTTAAAAAATACAGGGACTTTACTTTCTACTAGGCTAAAATTAGGTTCAGTAGTCTTCGCTTACTTAATAAATTCTACCAGGATGAATATTTCATGAATCAATGTGTTGTGCAAAGTCAAAAAATTACAAAGAAATAAAGGCAAGAGACTTGGACTATACAAATTGTCCTTCACTTATAACCATTTGTTTGGTGATTGTTGAGGTTACAACAGCACTGAAAAAATGTGACATGTTTTCCACGTGACGTTGCAGCATTCCATGGTCATGGGATCAAAATTTGGACGCTTGGCAACTGGTTCACATTTATGACAGTTGCAGTGTCCCAGAGTCATATGATCTCCTTTTGCGACTTTCTGACAAGCACAGTCAATGGGGAAGTCAGATTCACTTAACATCCATGCCACTAACTTAACAATTGCAGTGATTCACTTAAACGGTTATCAAATGGAGCTAAACTAACTTAACAATTGTCTCACTTAGCAACAGAATTTTGGGACTCGATTGTGGTCAAAAGTCAAGGACTACCTGTAGTAACTAAATTGCAAAACTCCCATAAGACCACTAGATGGTAGCAAAGAGTGATAGATAAGTCTAATTAGAAGGCAGTGAAGTGTTATCAGTTTGATTCTTTGTGGTAACTGTTGTGTATATCCAAAACACATGCCATTACAAGGGAGGGAGGGAGAGAGGGAGGGAGGAGGGAGGAGAGAGGAGGGAGGGAGGGAAGGAGGAGCTCATTTCTTAACTGAAACAGCAAATTAAAATAGATCTTATTTTTTTCCTTCCTTCTATGGTTCTTTCCTTTTTTACACTTACCCAAGATGAGATGAAGTTTTGCATCTGTCTGGAAAGCGTAATGCAAAGTGACCAAAAATGGAGACTGTCGAATGTGCTCTAGTACTTGTCGTTCAGTCTTTGTATGTTCAGTTGTTTTGGCTTTTTGAATTATTGTTGCCTTTTTTAATACCTTCATTGCATACAATTTGCCAGCATCATGACCACTGATTTTCCTCACCAGAAATACCTTTCCATAAGCTAAAACCAAAAATATTACAAAGGTATAAAATAGTAGTAGCCAATCTCCCGTCGTAATTCCACCTCCACAGCAGAGTGCTCAAATCAAGCTATTTTCAAAATAACAAACTTAACAACATAAATCTTTAAACCCAATGGCATTTGTTTTTCTTCTTGATTTGATTAACACATAAAATATTATTTTAAGAGAGCTATGCCTCCAAATAAATGTAAAATCCTAATCCTTAACAAAAGTCTTAGGAGAAGAAAGTTATCAAGAGTTAAAATGGAGCATCTGAAAAACAAAAAATAGGCATACTAATAGGCTTACAAAGATAATATAAATAAATCGCAAAAAAGGATCAATTGTATAGATAAAATCAACCTTATTATTTTTTTTATTTAATACAATCATTTCCACCTTTGTAAAGAAAGATTACCAGATTAATCTCTTGCTTATATTTCAAGGAACCCGAGTATTTTATTTAAGATACTTGGTTTTAATTTCAAAAAATGCTGGGAGACCAATGATTATTGTTTTTTCTTTCACGAAGACTTTAGAGAAATATGCTCCCAAATTTTATCAAAGGTACACATTTGAACACTAGACACACTGATTCCTCTTCCTCCCCTTCCACCAACTTGCTGATTGAACATGTCTTGGAAAAACAGCTGCATACCATTTTTAAGAACACATATTTTCTAGATGCTCTTTGGATTTTTTCCTCTCATAGCTACTTTTGCTTTTTATACCTCATGGGATGACAATAAAATAAAGTAGTTCAACACAATTTGACTATGCAAAGGATGATTTTACTAGTTTGCATGTAGATTCAGATTTGAGTAACTATACTAATTCAACTGCCACATATCTTTTATTTATTTATTTATTTATTTTATTTTATTTATTTTATTTTGTCACAACAATATATGTAGGTATCATACAAAAAGATTATATAGTAAATAAACACATATATGAGTAAATATAAGGAGGTATAAGCATATATATAGGAAGAAGAGAAGAAAAACAATAGGACAGGAACAGTAGGCACGTTTGTGCGCTTATGCACGCTCCTTATGGTCCTCTTAGGAATGGGGTGAGGTCAATAGTAGAAAGTTTTTGGATAAAACTTTTAGGATTATGGGAAGAGAAACTGGCGAGCTGTATTCTAGAATTGGTCTAGCAAATGTTTTATATGCTCTGGTTAGTAGTGTGGTGTTTTTGGAAAAGAAGCTACGCAAAATTAGGTTTACAACTCTTAGAGCTTTTTTTGCTATGTAGTTGCAGTGGGCTTTGGCACTTAGATCATTTGACATGAAAACTCCAAGGTCTTTAACGGGATGGGGGTCATCTGTAAGGTAATGTCCATCTAGTATGTATTTAGTTTTTGGGTTCTTTTTTCCTATATGTAAGACTGAGCATTTGCTGGTTGAAATTTGGAGCTGCCAATTTTTAGACCAAGCGGATAGATGATCAAGGTCGTTTTGAATGATAGAAGTATTGTCTGTGGTGTTAAATAGTTTGACATCATCAGCAAAGAGAACACAATTACTTGAGATGTGGTCACAGAGATCATTAATGTATAGTATAAAGAGTGTTGGTCAAAGGACGCTGCCTTGAGGAACGCTACTCTTGACAGGAGCAGGATTTGATAAAGCATTGCCAATTTTGACCACTTGTTGTCTGTTAGACAGAAAAGCAGATATCCATTTGTGGAGGGGTCCTGAGATACCATAGGATGTTAGTTTTAGGAGAAGTTTATCGTGTACTACTGAGTCAAAAGCTTTGCAGAAGTCTATGTAGATTGCATCTATTGATTTGCCTTGATCAAGATTTGAAGTCCATATGTTTTTGCAGTGGAGAAGTTGTAAGTTACATGATAATTTTTTCCTGAAACCAAATTGTTTGTTGGAGAGTAGGTTGTTAGTTTCTAAGTGTGAGGTAATGGATTGGTTGATGATAGATTCCATGACTTTGCAGGTGACGCAGCAAAGTGAGATCGGTCTGTAGTTTTCGACTAAGCTGGGGTCTCCTTTTTTGAAGATAGGGATGACTGTGGCTAGTGACTAAAGTTTGGGAAGAGAACTTAGAAGGAAGTCCCCCTGTGTTCCCTGCTATTTACTTTGAGTCTAGAACTATTTTATAAGCAGCAGTGTAGGAATGTTATACCAGAAGCTAGGATAGTGTCTGGATGAATGGCGCCAGATAGTAGTTGCCTCCTAATGACAGTTTTAGTCATATAAAAAAATTAGCTACCATTGAAAAGCCATTAAGATAAGCACCAAAGAAAAAACAGGGAACTCCTCACTAACTAGTAACTCTCCGGAAGCAACAGGAAGCACATTGGCCAACACAACAATTGTGTTCAGTTACTAACTTGATAAAAACACAACCAATTTGAAAGACCTAGTTATTGCTGTGAACCAAGAAATAATCTGATGCTTCATTAGTATTTATTTTCTAAATAGTTTAATCCTCCAGAATTGTAATTACATCAGATCCATTAAGGTTTTAGGCAAGTGGATTTCACCTTTTCATAGGCCCAATGCAAACATGTACAGAATCCATCAAGTAATAGACCTCACATCTTTATAGCACTGTGAAGTATTTAACATGTTTCACAATCTCTACAATAGTAATTCTGTGTTACAAGGTGCTATATTACACGTTAGGCCTGCGGCTTAAGGGAAAAGAACTTCCCTGTGGTTCCTTGCTAACATGAATGGCTACAGGCTTGTGTATGTGCATCCTTATAAAAGTTTCCCCTCTTCACAAAAGCACTTTTATGAAGGGCAAAAATATGTGTGTGTGTGTATGTGTGTGTGTGTGTGTGTGCACGTGCTTTTATGAAGGGGGAAGCAGGTGTTTGTGTGCATCCTTGCACACTTTTCCCCTCTCCACAAAAATGCTTTTGTGAAGGGGAGAACAATGGCAACAATGAAAGGAACAGCTTCGCCAACGTCCAAGAAAAAGATGGCCGCTTTTCTGCCACATGGCCCAGCCTGTTCTCCTTTCCTAGCTCCGCTTCTTGAGCTCTGGATACCTTCAAAAGGTAAGTGAACGATCGGTGATGTGGTGGGGAGGAGCACGTGGAACCCTGTGGGCTAGCAAAGCAGGTCCAATGCCTGTGAGGACCTGGTAGGACAAGATCAGAGGGAAATAGATATGGGCACACTGCAGTGTCTCTATAGTCGGTCATAAGGGTGAATCTCCACAGCAGTGCTGCAAGTTCAGGACCAGGTTATAAGTACCTGGATGGGGTGCCGTAACTTTGAACTGTTGTTAAGTGAACTGTCATAACTTGAGGACTACCAGTAATGTTTCCTTCCAGGGTTTGAAGTAATGAAA
>NW_026682110.1:0-10126 GCF_028640845.1 Ahaetulla prasina | reverse complement strand
AAATAAAACTTTTGTTATTCTTCTGTATCCCCAAATAAATCACATGCCTGATTTCGAGCTAAGAAAGAATTGCAGTTTGCAAGTAAAGAAGAAATGGAATATCAGAACTCTTGAATCCAGATCTTTGGAGTCTTGCAAGCTAGGATTAACCCCTAAATTTTTTTCCCCAGTAATAGGAACCACTCATTCTTCACAGAAAAGAGGGAAAAAAAGAAGGAACACATTCAGAAAAGCTGGTGTCACCTATAATTTCTGTTGAAGGAAACAACAGCTGAAAAACAGTTGTGGGATCTTGATTCTTAAGACAGAATGTGCTACATCTTTCAGATAATTTCCTATTGATTAGAATCTGTGTCAAACTAAGATTCTTGTTCTAGACCTTAAAGCAAGATTTTAAAAGTATGGAGAAAGTACTTCACCTTTGGGTTCCCATCACAGAAAAATGGCCAATCCGTCCCTAAATTATTCAGCTTCTTCTTGAAATGTTAAAGTCAAGGATTTCTTGGAGACTGAGGGGCTTTCAGTAAAAGTCTTAAAACCAGAGCAGAATCACCTGAGACTAGACCTTCATCCAGATGTTAATCTCTCTGTTGTGTTGGCTTGTCTTGATTCTAGACTCTATCTACACGGGCACCTGAGCAAATCAATTTTCCTTTAGCATCTTGGGAGTTGTGAGAAACACACACATTTTTGTTAGCTTGTGGCAGTGTGGGAAAGGGAGAAAACCTTTGAAAGATCCTTGAGCAATTCAGTCTGGTAACATGTTTAATTTAGGGTAGATCTCTAACAGATGTTTCAAAGAGGATTGTTCTGAATCCTGTTTAGCCTTGTCAACCTGCACCTTTCCATCAAAAGTAATTTAGGGATGGCCAGCTGGGTGATGGGGGAAAAATCAGGGAAAAAGGCCCGTTTGAAGAACATGTTAGCTTTTGTCGACTTCCAAAACTGTAAATTCAATTGCTGTGTATAATGTGGTAAGGGTGTACCTTGGATATGGGCATAAATAAACATCTATTTCTGTATTTTGAAATTAATTTCAGAAAGTCAATTTTAGTATGTTATTTTCCTTCAGTAGATCTAATGGATTTTTGCAAAAAATAAATTAACCATTTACATTTATCATTGGGCGTGTCTAATAGTCTCATATTCCTTCATGGCTCTCAAATAGTAATAATAAAAATACTTTGGTGGAGCTATCTTCAAAGCTATAACCTGAGAATAGCGCACATGAAAAGAATGACAGGGAACTGAGACATTATTGTTTAAGACACAGGGATTCTACAGTGTGACTGCTTGATATGGCAATGGCTTCTCCAGTGTTAGCAAAAACCACCCTGATTTTTAAAAAATAATATTGCAACAGCTGTGACTATCCTCATCACTATACATAAAAAGCCAGTCATTAGGCATATTGTTGGAAAGATCAGATGTTGCAACTGAGGGGCTCATTAGAAATCTGATGCAAGCTTTCGATTTAAGGTCCTTAACTCTTGTCACTAGTACCAGAAAGACTGTTAGATATAAAACTGCTCTGGATATTCTTAAGCAATATGGGAAGATGACTAAGGAATTACCACTCTACCAAGTTATATACTTAATTAAGAAGAAATGTGAGATAAAACAATGAAATTCGACAAATGATTTGTGAAACACATGACATGATTGTTGGTTAGAAAAAAAATAAATCATACCAAAGGAATGTTCAATAATCAGGTTTCTATACTCAACTCACTCCCAGAATGATACAATATATCTGGAGGGATAAGATGTGGAAGTTTGTGCTAGATTGATTGAGAAGAAACCACTTAAGGAAATGCCTTGTAATGTTGTTATATGCCTCATTTGCTAGGAACAATTGTTAAATCTGAGCTGCACTGAAACGATAACTTTTGTCTCAATGGTGCTTTTTCAAGAGGCAACTCGACTTCCTTGTTTTTCTTTGAAGTCATTTCACTCCTCATCCAAGAAGCTTTTTTAGCTCAGAGAGCTAAAGAAGCTTCTTGGATGAGAAGTGAAAGTCTGCAAAGAAAAACAAGTCCAGTTGTCTCATGAAAAAGCACTTTGGGACAACCATGGCCTGGTGACCAAGAATCTCCATAGATATCTTCCTTTAGATTCCAAATCTCACTGTTGCAATAAGCTTTTTTTCACTGCAAATATCAAGCATACATCACAAAGGTGTTTGTAAATGCACTGCCACTTCTACTGAAATTATGGTGTTTCCATATGTAATGGAAAAACAAATCACCGCTGAACCAAATGTCCATTATTTAAATCTTACCATAGCTGCCAAATATACCCCAATCTTAGATCTGAGTTCCCTTCTGCATTTAACTACTTTAAATTTTCTGAAAATATTTTCTCATCCTTGCACCAAAAATATTAAATTCAATTGCTTAGTAACGCATTTTAATGTGTTAGGTTCAATCTTTAAACACCAACCTAGATTAGGTCGAAGTTAAGGTTGAATCTTTAAACACCAACCTAGAATAGATCCAAGTTAATGTCTCATCTGTTACAAATTAACATGGTTCTTAGGAGGCCCATTTCTATGTTACCTAGCACACCTACTGTATCTATGCATGTAGCATATTATATAAAAATATAAAGGCATTTTCCAGGCTGTAACTTCCACTTTGATTCTGTTCATCATTCAATACAGGATCTTTAGTTTGAGATTAGCTGTGCTGATAAACAGCTGAACATGATCCAGGAGAGAAACAGCAGATATATCTTAATGGAGACATTATTTTTTTCAGAAAACTTATCTAGCCTCCAGGCTACCCATTTATGAAGAGATCAATGGAGTCTGAGCAGTGTCACTTTTCTGTGGCTTTATTCTTTAGATCAAATGAGTGCTTTATTTTGGTTACTGATTAGGAAAGCTAAAGTAAGAGTTCCTGATATGTTCCTTTTCATTACATAACTGATTATTATTTCAGCTGATTCTTCTCTTAGAGGAGCATGGATCCAGATGGACATCATACACACACATAATATTCTGTCTCTGTATTCTCACCCTAGTTGTAAATAGAGAAAATGTTATCCATCTGCACAATCCATCTTGAATTTCAAAAAGCCAAGTCAGCAGCTGGGGATAGCACAATTAGTCTGTACACCATATTCTGAACAGTTCAAATCAGAACTTTGTTCCCAGATCAATGAATGAGAATGCCATTCACAACAATTCTGTTCCAGAGTAAGAATGATTTCCTCTGGTAATATGTTATTTGGCCTCATATAATTGCTTTATCATGTAATCCACCATCAACAGAAAAAAAAACTTTTATGCAAATATAAAGCTTTGAAGCATTTATTGTCAATTCTCAGTAACATGTGGAGAACTTCAAACAAACAGCAAGGAGCTGTTTATTATCAGCACTCCTAGTTATTCTCCTTCTAGATGAGAAGGATGCATTCTGGGATGCTGACTAGGATACACATTTTAAATTGCCTACCTTTTTAATATATTTATTATAACAGGTACTGCATGCCTTTTGATCACATTAACAAGCAGTTCCTTCATTCTTCTCCCAGAGGCATATTATCCACATTTACAAATAACAATGCAATATATAATCCTGAAAAGTTGCCAAATCATTCAGACATTCTTTTCTTTTAAAAAAGAAAAATATTAGGTATGGGATAGGACAAGGGCAGTTAATGAAGGAAAAAGACAAAGCTGCTTTGGCATCCTGAGGGCTGAATGAATATGCACCCTTTTATAATGTATTAAGAGTCTGACATCCTCATTACTCTAGAAGGTTTATTTATAAAGATATACCAAATTACTATTTCAACAGTTTCCTCGTCAATTCTCAAGAGGAATATAAAGAGCCTTAGTATTTCTTGCAAAATTGTTATACTCCTGTTTTTCCATTCCAGCTTAGACTATGCTATGCACGAAAGTGCATACTTTCATTCAGTGCTTTCCCTGGTCTCTTGTTAAAGAAGAAAGTGGAGTAATATCCATCCATCGTGGCCATTCCAGTTCCCACTGCAAACACTTCACCAGAACAACACCAGAACAACACCAGAACTATACAAGCCACCAGAAGCCTTCTTTGGTTACTAAATTACAATCACAGCTGTCAACCATTGCTTGGTCAAGACTTAAGAAGCGCTGCCTCAAAAGCAGTACTCTTAAAAGTTACAGAGTAGGAAAGAATTCCTATACGGTAATTTAGACTCAACCTAATCCATATATTATGCTAAAAATTACATTTCTATTCTTTAAACAAACGCTATCAATGTTGTAGCAATAATATGGGGAGGAGTCAGGGATGGAAAAGCTATGAGAAAATGAAAATAATTTATACAGCATTTAGGTTTATCTAGATCTAGATTACATGTACAAAAATGTACTATTTATATACATAGTCAATAATCTGAAAGCCGTTTATAATCATAGATCACAGTAAAATTTTACGTGTAAAGATATGCTCCTGTGCTTTTTGACATATTCATTCATTTAATTTATTTGTTTAGCATTTCTTTTTATTTAGCCGTGGAACTTCAAATATGGAAGATAAAAGTGGGTATGGTCAGGAAGAGAAAGGATAGATAGATAGATACCCTATTTTCTCCAAAATAAGACCTCCCTGGATAATAAGCCCAATTGGGCTTTTGAGCACATGTGCTAAAAATAAGCCCTCCCTTAAAATATTTAAATGCATGTGCAGCTGGTCCCCGCCATTTCCTTTGGTTAGGGTTAGGCAGAGAGAGCTGGAAATCAAATAAGACGGTAAGAGAAGCCCCGTCTTGCTCCATGCGCCCCAAAATAATAAGACCGCCCTGAAAATAAGGCCAAGCACTTATTTGGGTTTCAAAAAAATATAAGACAGGGTCTTGTTTTTGGGGAAACATGGGTAGATAGATAGATGATAGATAGATATCATTTTATAACCAATGTACACATTTATAACAACAAAAATATGAAAATGATTAAGGGCTGGTCAGTTTCAGGCCACAGCTGCAAGGGGGTCAAAACTAATTAAGTATCCAATACTAATTAAGGTCACAACGCTTGTCAGCTTGTTAACTTGTGGTTAGGACTTTTTAGGGATGTCCTGAACAGCAAAGCAGCTCAGGAAGAGATACTTTCTTTAAATAATCTCTCCCCTCTGCAAGGTAACAGAGGCTTTCAGTCATGGGGTTTGCTTATCATGTTGCTTAGTGACACTCTTGTAGGAATCATTTGCAAACACTCAAAAGGTCTACCTGTATCTGCAAGAAAGCAGTGAGTTCACATATTCAGACCCTGAATATGGGGGTAGGAGTGGGAGTGGGGGTAAGGCTCTGAAGCACTGAAATTTCTAATGCCTGGTATGACTTCTGACAATATCTCCTTTTAGATACAATCCAGAAAGGCAGGCAGAGAAATATTAAAATTAGTCTTATATTTTACATTGCAGACTTTATGCTTAGATTCAAACCTTCTATTTTAAACTAAAAAGGGACAACTTATTTAATTTTTAAAATTTTAAATTTTGTGCATGTGACATATAACAAAGTAAAATTCAACTTCCAAATAAACAATTTATTAAAAGGTGCAAGAATTGTTGGTTAATCTAAACCAAAGCATGTGTTTCTGTACTAGCTTATTAACATTTTGGATCAACATACTTTAAGAATATAGTCATGTATTGTGTTAGAAAGAGAAAGTTGCCTAAGGATCATTTCCCTCACAGGATCATTAATAAGTATTAATAAATATTTAATGCACTTATGTGCTATGTATTAAATATTTGTTTGCATGTGTTATCTTGTAATACATAAATCTTTTGTGAGCCTTTTGTTAAAAAAAGTAATATTTGATATTTGCTGTAGGATGCTCTTCATTTCAACAACCATTTGAACTTAGCAACAGTGCTGAGTGACTGATACTTATGACCAGTTGTCAAGCATGACAAATTTGACAATCATAAAATCATGGTCAATGCCACCTTCATTGCTGGCTTCCAGCAAGCAAAGAGAATGGGGAAGCTGGTAGGAGGTCACAAATGGTAACCATGTGACACTGTACTTGACAATGATGTGAGATCCACTTCATGATGGCAACCAGAACTGCCAAAAAATGCTGTCGCTAAGTAGCACGGTGGTGTGACATTTCACTTTATGACTGTCTTGCTTAGCTATGGAAATTCTGGAGCCAATTGCAGTTGTTAACCAAGGTCTATTTATGCTACAGTTCCATCTACCAAACTGACCATGAACACTTTGGTCCATCTCCTAGTTCCATAATGCAAGTAATTCCATAGTTAGCAGTCTAACTCCACCTATAATTAGTTAACCTAAAACAAAAAAACAGATGACCAGTGAAATTTTGAGCAGCATGACTGCCCTCTGCTAAATTCACATCTCAACCGAGAAATCCTGTTACATCCAATTCCCAGAAACAGCATGAAGAACAAAAAGAGAAAAGGAAAGCAAGTGAATGAATTCTGCTTTCTGGTTCCTTCTTTTACAAATCTGGAGAGTTTCATATCTACTTTCCAAGAACTGATTCATAAAAGACTCATTACAGTTCTGTTATGTGCTCCTCTTCCCTCTAATCCTTTTATTAAAACAGAAGTATTATCAATTCTTATGCTAATACAATTGAAATATAATTCTTACAGTACTTGGCATTTCTTTTCTATGCTGTGTTGATTCAGGACATTTCTGACTTTCTTTAGTAGAGTTGATGACAATTTAACTCAGCTCAATACCAAGGCCTGCAATCAGCATTGTTCTGCCTCTGTTCAGAAACTGCAGTATGGTCTTTGCCTTTAATAAGCAACTTAATAATCAGTCTATTAAATTTCACACTTATTAAATGTCTCTAGTAAAATTGCAAGATTTTATTAACCGCAGTGAGAAAAACAGTTATTGCAGGCAAATTAACTCTATTGCAAAATTAAAACTATTAAATAACTATGTGAGATGTAAACATTGAAACAAAATTGCATTTAACATGCATAGGAAATGAAATAATTATAAAGCAAATAATCTTCAAAAATGCCCATTATTTAAAATGCAATGTAATATAAAAAATTATAAATTATAAAAAGTTGTAGCTAAAATATACTAAATCAGCTTAAAATATGAATTAATATTGAATCTCACTGACCTTGTACTACTTTCAAACTATTTGCTCATTTAAACTGTTAGTAATTAAGACATCAAAGGATGCACAAGAATAAAGGGGTGAAAAACAATATTGCCATAGGTCTATACTATAGGCCACCCAACCAAACAGAGGAAGTAGATGAACTTTTTGCTAGTCAGTTAACTAAGGTATGTAGGAAGCACATCACAGTAGTAATGGGGGATTTTAACTACCCTGACATCAACTGGGAAACAAACTCTGCACCAAGTGGAAGATCCAACAGGTTCCTAACAAACCTAGCAGACAACTTTGTTTCCCAAAAAATAGAGAAGGCGACAAGGGGATCAGCCATATTGGACTTAATTCTCACTAACAGAGATGAAATGATAGAAGTTGTTGAAACTACAGGAACCTTGGGGACAAGTGACCACGCAATATTGGAATTCGACATTAAGCAAATACAAGTAGTAGAACAAAGTCAAACTAGAGTCTTGGACTTTAAGAGAGCTAATTTCAATAAACTTAGAGAGAACTTGAGAAGGATTCAATGGATGAGAATCTCAGGGGAAAACAACTCAAGAAGCTTGGGAAATTTTGAAAAGTGAGATTATAAAAGCACAGTCTAACACAATACCAATGAAGAAGAAAATAATAGATCTCAAAAGAAACCAGCATGGATGCATAAAGAACTATCTGACAAATTGAAAGACAAAAGGACAAATATAAAAGTGGAAAGGGGCAAATAACTAAGGTATCAGCAACAGCCGAGCCTGTAAAGATGAAGTGAGGAAAGCTAAGGCTCACAATGAACAAAGGCTAGCGACAAAAGTAAAAAATAACAAAAAAGCTTCTTCCAACATGTTAAAAACAAGAAAAAAGTCAAGGAAACAATTGGCCCATTGCTGGGAGAAAGTGGCAAGAAGATGACAAGCAACAGGGAGAAAGCAGATCTACTTAACTCATATTTTGCATCTGTCTTTACACAAAAGGAAAAAACAATCCAACCTATCAAAAACAGCACTACAAAAAACAGATTAGAAACACAAGTTAAAATAGGGAAGAAAATGGTAAGTGAACACCTGTCTACCCTAGACGAGTTCAAATCACCAGGACCAGGATTACACCCCAAGGTTCTGAAGGAACTGGCAGACGAGATTTCAGAACCACTCAACTATATCTTCCAAAGATCCGGGAGCACAGGGGAGCTGCCAGAGGACTGGAAAAGAGCTGATGTAGTTCCCATCTTCAAAAAAGGAAAAAAAACAGATCCAGGAAACTACAGACCTATCAGCCTGACCTCAATACTGGGGAAGATTCTGGAAAAGATAATCAAGCAACGAATCACCGAACACCTAGAAGCAAACAAAGTAATAACCAAAAGCCAACATGGGTTTGACAAAAACAGATCATGCCAGACTAAAATTATTGCATTCTTTGACAAACTGACAAAATTAGTAGACCAGAGGAATGCTGTCTATATAATTTACTTGGACTTCAGTAAAGCATTCTACTACTAGATAAAGTAGAAAAATGAGGGTTAGACAGCACCACCACCAGATGGATTCGTAACTGGCTGACCAACCGCACTCAACGTGTAGTCCTCAACAGAACTACATCCACATGGAGGGAAGTATACCCCAAGGCTCTGTTTTAGGCCCAGTACTCTTCAACTTCTTCATCAATGACTTGGAAAAGGGGATAGATGGGGAACTCATCAAATTTGCAGATGACACCAAGCTGGCAAGAATAGCCAACACTCCAGAAGAAAGGCTCAAGTTACAGAAGGATCTTGATAGACTTGAACATTGGGCACTATCTAACAAAATGAAATTCAACAGTGAAAAATGTAAGGTTCTACATTTAGGCAAAAAAACCCAAAATGCACAGGTACCGTATATGTGGTACCTTGCTCAATAGTAGTACCTGTGAGAGGGATCTTGGAGTCCTAGTGGATAACCATTTAGATATGAACCAGCAGTGTGCAGCAGCTGTTAAAAAAGCCAACACAGTTCTGGGCTGCATAAACAGGGATAGAATCAAGATCACGTGAAGTGTTAGTGCCACTTTATAATGCCTTGGTAAGGCCACACTTGGAATATTGCATCCAGTTTTGGTCGCCACGATGTAAAAAAGATGTTGAGACTCTAGAAAGAGTGCAGAGAAGAGCAACAAAGATGATTAGGGGACTGGAGGCTAAAACATATGAAGAACGGTTGCAGGAACTGGGTATGTCTAGTTTAATAAAAAGAAGGACTAGGGGAGACATGATAGCTGTGTTCCAATATCTCAGGGGCTGCCACAAAGAAGAGGGAGTCGGGCTGTTCTCCAAAGCACGTGAGGGTAGAACAAGAAGCAATGGGTGGAAACTGATCAAAGAAAGAAGCAACTTAGAACTAAGGAGAAATTTCCTGACAGTTAGAACAATCAATAATATAATATCAAAAATATTTACGGGACCGCCTACTGCTACCGAATACCTCCCACCGACCCGTGCGCTCTCACAGAGAGGGACTCCTCAGGGTGCCGGGGTTCAGTGTTGCCTGGCGCGCCCAGGAAGGGCCTTCTGTGGGGCTCACTCTGAACGAACTCGACTCCGTCAACTTCCGGACCTCCAACCTTTCGTCATGAGCTTAAAACGATTTATTCATCTGCGCAGGACTGTTAGTTTTTAAATTTATGGGTTTTAATTGGGTTTTTATTATTTATTCTAAATTTTTAATTTCGGCCCAATTGAATAAGTTTTTTAATTGTATTTTAATTGTGTTTATATTGTAACATTATTGTGTATTTTATTTGGCTGTGAACCGCCCTGAGTCCTTCAGTATAGAAATATATAGAAGGGCAGTATAGAAGGGCAGTATAGAAATTTAAATAATAAATAAATAAAAATAAATAAGTGGAACAACTTGCCTGCAGAAGTTGTGAATGCTCCAACACTGGAAATTTTTAAGAAAATATTGGATAACCATCTGACTGAGATGGTGTAGGGTTTCCTGCCTGGGCAGGGGTTGACTAGAAGGCCTCCAAGGTCCCTTC
>NW_026682109.1:20000-22500 GCF_028640845.1 Ahaetulla prasina | reverse complement strand
TCTAATAGCGGCGGTGTGGAGGTAAGCCATCACGCTCCCGTTCACTACAAAACCTTGCTCAGATCTTTAGATTCCTCTTTAGGGAATCCAATCGGCTTCCTACCAACTGGGACGGGGGAACCGGTACCGAAATTCCCTTATAGGTTAGGGAGGGGTGGGGAACGGAATCGGACAAGCTGTGCTTTCGTCTTCTGGGGTGACATTTCTCCCTACGGACTGAGCGCTGCTGGTATCAGAAGACAGTTAGAAGGAGGGTTGGGGCTGGGGCTGGGGTTAGCTTTAGGGTTAGGGTTAGGGTTAGATCACCATGAATTCCTAAAGCAAAATGAAGGTCGCCAATGAATTCGCACCACATCAGGCTGCGGATCGGGCTTTTCTTCCTTTCCAGGTAAAAGATACGGAAACATCCCATTGGAGGGTAAACCCCCTTAGGGTTAGGGTTAGGGCTGGGGCTGGGGCCGGGGCCGGGGCCGGGGCTGGGGTTAGCGTTAGGGTAAGGGTTAGGGTTAGGGTTTGATCGCCTTGAATTCCTAGAGCAAAATGGAGGTCGCCAATGAATTCGCAGCGCATCAGTATGCCGAGAAGGGTGCTGGCTTTGTAAGTCAGGCTTTTCTTCCTTTCCAGGTAAAAGATATGGGAAAATCCCATTGGAGGGTAAACCCCCTAAGGGTTGGGGTTGGGGTTGGGGTTGGGGCTGGGGCTGGGGCTGGGGCTAGGGTTAGGGTTAGGGTTAGGCTTAGGCTTAGGCTTAGGGTTAGGGTTAGGGTTAGGGTTAGGGCCGGGGCCGGGGCCGGGGCCGGGGCCGGGGCCGGGGCTGGGGCCGGGGACGGGGACGGGGCCGGGGACGGGGCCGGGGCCGGGGCCAGGGCCAGGGTCAGGGGAGTGAGTGTGAGGTCTCACCTCTCCAATCTTCCCAAGAAAGCAGGACTCTTGAAACTGCAGACGTTTTCCCAGAAGGTAGACCGGTCCCGCCCGCCTCACGGTAGACCGGTCCCGCCGCATCCCGCGGATGGCCCCGAGGCCGGGCGACGGGACCGAGGCTTCGGCGGAGCTGCCCGACCGAGGGTCGGGATCCGTCCCCGCCGATGCCGCCGCGCCGGGTCCGGCAGACCGGTCCCGAGGCCCGAGGCTCCGGCGCCGGGATCCCGTCCCGCGCCCGCGCCCGGTAGACCGGTCTCCCTGCCCGACGCGGACGGCTCCGGGGCCGGGCGACGGCACCGCGGCCTCGGCGGAGGTGCCGGACCGAGGGCCGAGGCTCCGGCGCCGGGATCCCGTCCCGCGCCCAGGCCCGGTAGACCGGTCTCCCTGCCCGACGCGGACGGGGCCGGGGCCGGGCGACGGCACCGCGGCCTCGGCGGAGGTGCCGGACCGAGGCCCGAGGCTCCGGCGCCGGGATCCCGTCCCGCGCCCAGGCCCGGTAGACCGGTCTTCCTGCCCGCCGCGGACGGCTCCGGGGCCCGGCGACGGCACCGCGGCCTCGCCGGAGGTGCCCGACCGAGGGCCGAGGAGCCGGAGCCGGGATCCCTCCCCGCCGAGGCCGCCGCGACAGGTCCGGGAGACCGGTCCCTCTGCCCGCCGCGGACGGCTCCGGGGCCCGGCGACGGGACCGCGGCCTCGGCGGAGGTGCCCGACCGAGGCCCGAGGCTCCGGCGCCGGGATCCCGTCCCGCGCTCCAAGCGCCTGCCGCCGTTCCGGGGCCGGGAGACCGGTCCCACTGCCCGACGCGGACGGCTCCGGGGCCGGGCGACGGCACCGCGGCCTCGGCGGAGGTGCCGGACCGAGGGCCGAGGCTCCGGCGCCGGGGTCTCGTCCCGCGCCCAGGCCCGGTAGACCGGTCTCTCTGCCCGACGCGGACGGCTCCGGGGCCCGGCGACGGCACCGCGGCCTCGCCGGAGGTGCCCGACCGAGGGCCGAGGAGCCGGAGCCGGGATCCCTCCCCGCCGAGGCCGCCGCGACAGGTCCGGGAGACCGGTCCCTCTGCCCGCCGCGGACGGCTCCGGGGCCCGGCGACGGGACCGCGGCCTCGGCGGAGGTGCCCGACCGAGGCCCGAGGCTCCGGCGCCGGGATCCCGTCCCGCGCTCCAAGCGCCTGCCGCCGTTCCGGGGCCGGGAGACCGGTCCCACTGCCCGACGCGGACGGCTCCGGGGCCGGGCGACGGCACCGCGGCCTCGGCGGAGGGGCCGGACCGAGGGCCGGGGCTCCGGCGCCGGGGGCTCGTCCCCGCCCACGCCCGGTAGACCGGTCTCTGCCCCCCGCGGACGGCGCCGGGGCCCGGCGCCGCCCCCCCGGCCCCGCGGGAGGTGCCCGACCGAGGGCCGAGACGCCGGAGCCGGGATCCCTCCCCGCCGAGGCCGCCGCGACGGGTCCGGGAGACCGGTCCCTCTGCCCGCCGCGGACGGCTCCGGGGCCCGGCGACGGGACCGAGGCCTCGTCCGAGGTGACGGACCGAGGCCCGAGGCCCCGGCGCCGGGATCCCGTCCCGCGCGCCAAGCGGCTGCC
>NW_026682109.1:5000-10000 GCF_028640845.1 Ahaetulla prasina | reverse complement strand
GTGTGTGTGTGTGTGTGTGTGTGTGTGCGTGCGTGTGCGTGTGTATGCGTGTGTGTGGGCGTAGGCGTATGTGGATGGATGGATGGATGGATGGATGGATGGAAGGAAGGATTGACGGATGGATGCCTGTATGTATGTAAGTACGTTTTCCGGGTCGACCGTTCTCTCCGCCGCGCCGTTAGTGGCCGGGTGAAAGGCTGAGCCGAGACCCTGCCACGACCCTATTAGGAACCGGGAGGTTCCGTCTTCCGGCCTAATCTTCGGGGGTGCGTGCGTGCTTGATGAAACGGCCGCCTCGGTTTCATCGTCGGGTCTCCGGCAGTCGCCGGGTAGCTGAAAATAACCCGATCTACTGTACGTGTGTATATATATACATACATATATATATATGTTTATGTATATGTCGTGTCCCACTCCTCCGCTGACGGCTGGGTCCGGGAAATCCGAATCAGGCGTGCCTCTGCAGCTCTGCCCAAAGTCCTAGCAAAGTCCTCAGAGCAGGCAGGAGACCAGTAAGTGACTTCAGCAAGATAAGTTTGACTTTTGCCTGACTCAGAGACTGCCAGAAAGTAGATCCTTTATATAGGCCATGGGGTGTGGCTCCATGACTCAGCACTCATTAAGGCCTGCCCTCCCTTCCCTCTGTAGCCTCCGCCTCCAATCTTCTGATGCGAGGTCACACCAATCAGCTGTTGGTAATAAACCCTCCTCAGGCTCACCTGCTGTGGAGGAGGGGGAGGGGTCTAGCTGCTCCGTTTGCCTGGGCATGGAGTCAGGGCTGGGGCAGGGAGATTCTCCTTCTGCAGTTTGTGTGGGCATGGAGCCAGGACTGGGACCGGGAGGCATACATTCCTCAGTGTGCGGAGCAGGTAAGAAGGCCCGGCTGCTCTGAGCGCGGGCAAGACACAACAAACCCGATCTACTGTACGTGTGTTTTCCGGGTCGACCGTTCCCTCCCTCCGCTCCGCCGTTAGTCGCTGGGTGAAAGGCTGAGCCGAGACCCTGCCACGACCCTATTAAGAACCGGGAGGTTCCGTCTTCCGCCTAATCTTCGGGGTGGGGTGGGGCGTGGCGTGGCGTGGCCTTGATGAAACGCCGCCTCGGTTTCATCGTCGGGTCTCCGGCAGTCGCCGGGTAGCTGAAAATAACCCGATCTACTGTACGTGTGTATATATACATACATATATATATATATGTTTATGTATATGTCGTGTCCCACTCCTCCGCTGACGGCTGGGTCCGGGAAATCCGAATCAGGCGTGCCTCTGCAGCTCTGCCCAAAGTCCTAGCAAAGTCCTCAGAGCAGGCAGGAGACCAGTAAGTGACTTCAGCAAGATAAGTTTGACTTTTGCCTGACTCAGAGACTGCCAGAAAGTAGATCCTTTATATAGGCCATGGGGTGTGGCTCCATGACTCAGCACTCATTAAGGCCTGCCCTCCTTCCCTCTGTAGCCTCCGCCTCCAATCTTCTGATGCGAGGTCACACCAATCAGCTGTTGGTAATAAACCCTCCTCAGGCTCACCTGCTGTGGAGGAGGGGGAGGGGTCTAGCTGCTCCGTTTGCCTGGGCATGGAGTCAGGGCTGGGGCAGGGAGATTCTCCTTCTGCAGTTTGTGTGGGCATGGAGCCAGGACTGGGACCGGGAGGCATACATTCCTCAGTGTGCGGGAGCAGGTAAGAAGGCCCCGGCTGCTCTGAGGGCGGGCAAGACACAACAAACCCGATCTACTGTACGTGTGTTTTCCGGGTCGACCGTTCCCTCTCTCCGCTGCGCCGTTAGTCGCTGGGTGAAAGGCTGAGCCGAGACCCTGCCACGACCCTATTAAGAACCGGGAGGTTCCGTCTTCCGGCCTAATCTTCGGGGGGGGTGGGGGTGGGGGGCGTGCGCGTGCGTGGCCTTGATGAAACGGCCGCCTCGGTTTCATCGTCGGGTCTCCGGGAGTCGTCGGGGTAGCTGAAAATAACCCGATCTACTGTGTGTATATGTGTGTGTGTGTGTGTTTTCCGGGTCGACCGTTCTCTCCGCGCGCCGTTAGTGGCGGCTGAAAGGCTGAGCCGAGACCCTGCGACGACCCTATTAGGAGCGGGAGGTTCCGCCAAAGCTCGGACGTAATCCTCCGTCCTTCTTTTCCCGGAAAAGAACAGGAGCGGCTGGCTACCTCAGACCTAGCCGGCTGTATAAACACGCACGCACACGCACACGCACACACAGAGAGGGAGGGAGGAGAGAGAGAGAGAGAGAGAGAGAGAGAGAGAGAGAGACCTTTTCTATATAAGCCCTCAATTCTGTTAGTCGTCCTAGGCTTCGGTAGGGTCGACCCTGCCCGGCAGAAATCTAATAGCGGCGGTGTGGAGGTAAGCCATCACGCTCCCGTTCACTACAAAACCTTGCTCAGATCTTTAGATTCCTCTTTAGGGAATCCAATCGGCTTCCTACCAACTGGGACGGGGGAACCGGTACCGAAATTCCCTTATAGGTTAGGGAGGGGTGGGGAACGGAATCGGACAAGCTGTGCTTTCGTCTTCTGGGGTGACATTTCTCCCTACGGACTGAGCGCTGCTGGTATCAGAAGACAGTTAGAAGGAGGGTTGGGGCTGGGGCTGGGGTTAGCTTTAGGGTTAGGGTTAGGGTTAGATCACCATGAATTCCTAAAGCAAAATGAAGGTCGCCAATGAATTCGCACCACATCAGGCTGCGGATCGGGCTTTTCTTCCTTTCCAGGTAAAAGATACGGAAACATCCCATTGGAGGGTAAACCCCCTTAGGGTTAGGGTTAGGGCTGGGGCTGGGGCCGGGGCCGGGGCCGGGGCTGGGGTTAGCGTTAGGGTAAGGGTTAGGGTTAGGGTTTGATCGCCTTGAATTCCTAGAGCAAAATGGAGGTCGCCAATGAATTCGCAGCGCATCAGTATGCCGAGAAGGGTGCTGGCTTTGTAAGTCAGGCTTTTCTTCCTTTCCAGGTAAAAGATATGGGAAAATCCCATTGGAGGGTAAACCCCCTAAGGGTTGGGGTTGGGGTTGGGGTTGGGGCTGGGGCTGGGGCTGGGGCTAGGGTTAGGGTTAGGGTTAGGCTTAGGCTTAGGGTTAGGGTTAGGGTTAGGGTTAGGGCCGGGGCCGGGGCCGGGGCCGGGGCCGGGGCCGGGGCTGGGGCCGGGGACGGGGCCGGGGCCGGGGCCAGGGCCAGGGTCAGGGGAGTGAGTGTGAGGTCTCACCTCTCCAATCTTCCCAAGAAAGCAGGACTCTTGAAACTGCAGACGTTTTCCCAGAAGGTAGACCGGTCCCGCCCGCCTCACGGTAGACCGGTCCCGCCGCATCCCGCGGATGGCCCCGAGGCCGGGCGACGGGACCGAGGCTTCGGCGGAGCTGCCCGACCGAGGGTCGGGATCCGTCCCCGCCGATGCCGCCGCGCCGGGTCCGGCAGACCGGTCCCGAGGCCCGAGGCTCCGGCGCCGGGATCCCGTCCCGCGCCCGCGCCCGGTAGACCGGTCTCCCTGCCCGACGCGGACGGCTCCGGGGCCGGGCGACGGCACCGCGGCCTCGGCGGAGGTGCCGGACCGAGGGCCGAGGCTCCGGCGCCGGGATCCCGTCCCGCGCCCAGGCCCGGTAGACCGGTCTCCCTGCCCGACGCGGACGGGGCCGGGGCCGGGCGACGGCACCGCGGCCTCGGCGGAGGTGCCGGACCGAGGCCCGAGGCCCCGGCCCCGGGCTCCCGTCCCGCGCCCAGGCCCGGTAGACCGGTCTTCCTGCCCGCCGCGGACGGCTCCGGGGCCCGGCGACGGCACCGCGGCCTCGCCGGAGGTGCCCGACCGAGGGCCGAGGGGCCGGGGCCGGGGTCCCTCCCCGCCGAGGCCGCCGCGACAGGTCCGGGAGACCGGTCCCTCTGCCCGCCGCGGACGGCTCCGGGGCCCGGCGACGGGACCGCGGCCTCGGCGGAGGTGCCCGACCGAGGCCCGAGGCTCCGGCGCCGGGGTCCCGTCCCCCGCTCCAAGCCCCGCCCGCCGTTGCGGGGCCGGGAGACCGGTCCCACTGCCCGACGCGGACGGCCCCGGGGCCGGGCGACGGCACCGCGGCCTCGGCGGAGGTGCCGGACCGAGGGCCGAGGCTCCGGCGCCGGGATCCCGTCCCGCGCCCAGGCCCGGTAGACCGGTCTCCCTGCCCGACGCGGACGGGGCCGGGGCCGGGCGACGGCACCGCGGCCTCGGCGGAGGTGCCGGACCGAGGCCCGAGGCTCCGGCGCCGGGATCCCGTCCCGCGCCCAGGCCCGGTAGACCGGTCTTCCTGCCCGCCGCGGACGGCTCCGGGGCCCGGCGACGGCACCGCGGCCTCGCCGGAGGGGCCCGACCGAGGCCGAGGCCGGAGCCGGGACCCCCCCCCGCCGAGGCCGCCGCGACAGGTCCGGGAGACCGGTCCCTCTGCCCGCCGCGGACGGCTCCGGGGCCCGGCGACGGGACCGCGGCCTCGGCGGAGGTGCCCGACCGAGGCCCGGGGCTCCCGCGCCGGGATCCCGTCCCGCGCTCAAGCGCCTGCCGCCGTTCCGGGGCCGGGAGACCGGTCCCACTGCCCGACGCGGACGGCTCCGGGGCCGGGCGACGGCACCGCGGCCTCGGCGGAGGTGCCGGACCGAGGGCCGAGGCTCCGGCGCCGGGGTCTCGTCCCGCGCCCAGGCCCGGTAGACCGGTCTCTCTGCCCGACGCGGACGGCTCCGGGGCCCGGCGACGGCACCGCGGCCTCGCCGGAGGTGCCCGACCGAGGGCCGAGGAGCCGGAGCCGGGATCCCTCCCCGCCGAGGCCGCCGCGACAGGTCCGGGAGACCGGTCCCTCTGCCCGCCGCGGACGGCTCCGGGGCCCGGCGACGGGACCCAGCCTCGGCCGAGGTGCCGGACCGAGGCCCGAGGCCCCGGCGCCGGGATCCCGTCCCGCGCGCCAAGCGGCTGCCGCCGCGCCGGGTCCGGGAGACCGGTCCCTCTGCCCGCCGCGGACGGCTCCGGAGCCGGGCGACGGG
>NW_026682108.1:0-10126 GCF_028640845.1 Ahaetulla prasina | reverse complement strand
TTCCTTCCTTTCTCCTTCCTTCTCTCCCTTCCTCTCCTCCCATCTCTTCCTTCCTTTCCTCCTTCCTTCCTCTCTCCTCCTCTTTTCCTTCCTTCCTTTCTCCTTCCTCTCCCTTCCTCTCCTCCCATCTCTTCCTTCCTTCCTCTCTTCCTCCCTCTTCCTCTCTCCTCCCTCGTTTCCCTCTCCTTCCTCCCTTCCTCTCCTCCCTCCTTCCTTTCCTCCTTCCTTCCTCTCTCCTCCCTCTTTTCTTCCTTCCTTTCTCCTTCCTCTCTCCCTTCCTCTCCCTCCCATCTCTTCCTTCCTTTCCTCCTTCCTTCCTCTCTCCTCCTCTTTTCCTTCCTTCCTTTCTCCTTCCCCTCCTCCTCTCCCTCCCATCTCTTCCTTCCTTCCTCTCTTCCTCCCTCTTTCCTCTCCTCTCCCTCCCTCGTTTCCCCACTCCTTCCTCCTTCCTCTCCCTCCCATCTCTCCTTCCTTTCCTCCTTCCTTCCTCTCTCCTCTTTTCTTCCTTTCTCCTTCCTCTCTCCCTTCCTCTCCTCCCATCTCTTCCTTCCTTTCCTCCTTCCTTCCTCTCTCTCTCCTCTTTTCTTCCTTCCTTTCTCCTTCCTTCTCTCCTTCCTCTCCTCCCATCTCTTCCTTCCTTTCCTCCTTCCTTCCTCTCTCCTCCCTCTTTTCTTCCTTCCTTTCTCCTTCCTCTCTCCCTTCCTCTCCTCCCATCTCTTCCTTCCTTCCTCTCTCCCTCCCTCTTTTCTTCCTTCCTTTCTCCTTCCCTCTCTCCCTTCCTCTCCCTCCCATCTCTTCCTTCCTTCCTCTCTTCCTCCCTCTTTCCTCTCTCCCTCCCTCGTTTCCCCTCTCCTTCCTCCCTTCCACTCCCTCCAATCTCTCCTTCCTTCCTCCCCATCTTTCCTTAAAGGAGCTCGTGCGCTGAATCGGCAAATTCAGCTGCTTAAGTTAATGATGACAAATGGACGCGAGATTGGAAAAAACAGGCCTGCCTAGAGCATTGTAAATGGAAGCCTGAGGATGGTCCACTGATCCCATCTGGAACTGAGACCAAACTCTAAGGGGGAACTCCTACTGATACGAAGCGATCCTGAGTTGGCTACGAAAAAGTGGGGTCCGCGGGATCAGTAGGAGCTGGGAGAGGTTACAGATGGCGCGTTAAGCAATCAGTGTCCGGACCCAGGAGCTACTAGAGGATACATCGATAATCCTGCCTTTAAGATCAAACCCGGTAGTGGAAGCTCGACCTTGGTGAGTCTAGCGACAAGACGCTCACATAAGCCTGTTGAAAGTCAAATGTCGCTCATGCGTGAGATCCCATAAGACACGTCCGCATATCCCTTGGAGGATGGTAAAGGAGGCAGAAATGCTAGCGGGATGGAGTGAAGAATAAGACTCCATCTATTCACCTCCTGGAACGTCGAATGCGGCGGGACACAATTGGCATGGTGAGGTCTATATGATCCATAAGCAGATTGACACCGCCTGGGTAGTGGGGAACTTGGGTGGAGCTGGCCAATATAAAATGGGAGGTTTGGGGGACAGGATGGGCGTAGGAACAGGTCCGGTAGCATTGCAGGCATGTCCTAGCGATGGGTGAACAGCCCGTTATGAAGCCCGTACTTATACAAGCAGGAGACCGATCTCTATATGCATTTTGGGAAATTGGAGGCGCGAAGTAACGACACCACTAGCTCGCGGTAAAATGGGTGAGGTTCTGTAATGCTATTCATGTCGGCAATTTGGAAAAGTCGGGCTGTGCTTTGAGTGAATAGGTAAAGTATTTAAGAGTCCTGGATGTACTTAAATTTCTCCCTACTTGCGCAAGCGATTGTAGATTCCGGAGCGCTGATGCCATCGCATGGATCTTTCGTTATGCTTCAATCTGGTAGGTAGGGTAACCCGAGTATGCCTGGATGAGTCAGCCAGAGTCCTAAAGGAAGTAATCGTGATTCCGGGACTAGCACAGCCCATGACGGGTGCTGACTCAGGAAGGCAATGTGTAGAATTGTCCTGAGCAGGAGTGGGCGTTTTAAGTTGTGAGCTGGCTAAACCAAAATATTCTGGGCCCCGAAGTTATCTTCAAGCTTGTTCATTAGCGTTAGATATCCGGCAGCCACAGACTGTCATTCAGTTGCGTGCCGTGTGCCTAAAAAATCGCCCAGGTCCTAAGGATTAATCTGAGCAGGACTTCAAGAGATACATTGACTGTATTCCTTGCAGACTGGAAACGTAATCCTCAGTGCGATCTTTAAAGTGGAGGCATCCCGGCATGCTAGAACATGTGCAACCTCACTTGAAAGTTTCAGTGCCTAGTGCTGAGGCTCACCCACCGCTGGTGGTAGGTTCAATGAGGATGAGGAACTGCGACTTTCAAGATATGTGAGATAGCTGAACTTCTTCCAATTCTGATTTCACCTGCTGCTCATGGACCTCATTCACTTGCCTGCCATCAGCAATTGAAGTATGCCAAGCGAGGTTCTCAGGACTTCTGTTGTTCCAGAGGAGAAGCTGTCTACAGAACTGCTTCTCCTGGACCTCATCCTCTTTTGTTGGCTTGGATCACATAATGAGGATCCTAAGTAAGCTTCAGCCAGCTGCTGCCAGGGTGAAGATAAAGTCGAAGTGACTGAGATTGGAACCGGAAAATAACCCGCTTCGATTTTTTAATCAGAAGGACACTCTCTGGCGCTTCTGGACCTCATGATCTTGACTCAGACTGGCCTCATCTGCTGCATCTCAGAAGACAGGGTCAGCTGGAGTCACGCCCGATCTGCTTAACGAATGTAGGGAGACTTAAAGTCAGAGACTCTGTTATGCTTGGGGCATGGAAGGCAGGGTTGCCGACAGGAGCAGCATGATCTGTGTATTTGCCTGCCAATAAGATCAGCAATTTCGTTCTGGGACTAAGGACAAATCGCTGATGGAAGCTAAGTTTCCCCAACTGGCGAAACAGGTTCTGTTGTTCCCAGACCTCACCAGTACCCCGCTGGATTGGAGGCTCCTTTGCACCTCCATCGGCAGGTCTGAATGGAAGAAACGCTGGCTGCCTGTGTATCAAACTGGAATGAAAGCTGCCCAGAAATACGACAAAAGGAGCTTTTCTGACCAGCGTGTCGTTCAGAGACCCCAGGAGTCATAGCTTGACAGGTTTGGTCAAAACAGGTCTTGCTGGAAGTAACGAGCCACTTGGGCAAGACAGAGATCAAAAACAACAAGACTAGTCGATAATGGGATTCCCCCAGGCCTCAGGCTTGGTAATTCTGGATCTTCAAAAACGTTATGGCTTTGGCCGAGGGTAGTTTACAGTTATCAATGAAGCTTTCTGCGTTGTGGTGAAAAACAGAATTGGATCCAGCCACTGGGAGAAGTCGTCATGAGATTCTAGACCATTTCCAGCGAAATTGCTCAAGATCCACTGCGGCGTGAGCCGGATGGTGGGTACCTCAAGAGCAGCGGGACTTCAAGAACAAGCTGCCTGACAAGCTGGAAGAAGGTTTCGGGACTCATCTTCAGGAATGCTACATGAGCACTGGACATCGTAATCGACGAAAGGCAAATCTGGGTCATGCAAAACTATGTATACTTCCAGAAATTGAGGTCTCAAAAACAACCGGTGAGAACTCATTGCTACTGGAAATCTCACCTGCAAGCAAGTAAAATTATGGGGCCCAGCTAAAAATGGTGCAAACAAACTGAGGTCTCAGAGAAACAGGCTTAGAAAGCTAACGGGCCAGCTGCTTCCAGACCTGTATCGAGACCTGCTCCGACCTGTAGAGAAAACAAAACACTGAAGCTATTGGACAGTTCTGCAGTGGGTCGCTGCAAAAGGGTGGTGAGGGCGGGAGGACATGTAAGCCAGATCGTTACCGATTTATGCTGCAAAATGGAGAGCTTCGAAAATAATCCGGACCAGGGTTATGGCGAAGATGTGTCCCGAGCCGTTACAACTTAGAAGAACAAAACGATGATGCAACCCACTTGCCTGCTGTCGCTGATCAGGTCCAGCTGCTTCTAGACCTCAGTCGCTTCTGGACCTCTCCTTCTGCTCCTGGACCTCCAGCTCCCAGACCTCACCTGCTTCCTGTTGCCGACTTGACCAAGATGTTACCAAACCTCTGCTGCTTCTGGACTGCTGCCCTGGACTTCACCCACTGCATCCAGACCTCATTCGCTTGCCCCAGCAAACTGGTCCAGCTGGTTCCAGTCCTGATCTGCCCGGACTCGCTGCTGCTTGTGGACCTCACCAGTGCTCCCGGACCTCATCCACTGGACATCAGTCTTCTGCCATGGTCTATTGGGCCCAGCTGCTAGGGCTCGGACTTGTATCCCGCCTGCAATTTCTCCCAGGCCTATTATTGCCGGCAGGGCACTGAGCCTGGTGATTCGCGAAGACGTCGGTCCAATTATTGACTGAATCACCTGCTCTTGCACGTCTGGCACCCCTGTGCCATCACGCTTCATCCTTAATTATGATTTTACAGTATCTTAGCCTCCACGTGCCTACACATCGGTGCTTCAATCTAAATATGCGTCAAGCAGCACTTAGTTGCCTTACAGAGCTGGTCACGGCTCGACCGATGTCCAGTTACTATACGTGAAAACATCTTCCCGGAGCTGACTGCCTGGACACCGTTAATCCGCTGCATCGCATACTTTCCAGACCCTTATCGGGGACTCAAATAGAGCAGACAGACCTGGTTCCCTTAAAATCAAGTATACATTGGGGTCCTTGGGGATCTAAACAATCCGGCCCTTCCGTCCACTGGCAGCTCACCACTAAGTATCCTGCATCACCTGTCGACGGTCGAGTTTAACCGCCCTCTTCCTTAGCCACTCGCTTGGACAGATGTCCAACTCTCATCCGCTGCTACCTATCCCATCTTGGAAAACAACTTGGGCAGAGGAATCCTAGCAGTGATCTCACTAGGATTAGCACTTCCGACTTGCCCCAGCTATCATCGGGTCAGCTTATTTTCTAACCTTATCCAGCCTTGTGCATTACTGGGCACAGATGACTAAGCCCGTGAATTCCTGTTCAGACTGGGAAACATTCGAGAATGGGCGAAGGTTTAGAATACAAATACTTCCGAAAACTAATTAACGCTATCTAAGACAGCTTTCTAATGCCTCCAACGGCGAGTGGCGCTCGAGCATCGGTTTGTGCAATTTTTCCAAACCCAACTAGCGGACATCATTAGTCCTGACTCCTATCGTACATTGACGCTGTCCTACTAACACAGTCATAGCCCAGCTGCTAAACCCAGAACTTTGCACATCAGATTTATGGGCTACAGTATCAGCAGGTGAACCTCGCTGGTGTTTCACATGGTAGGGATCAGCAGGATTCACTCATCTGCCCGACAGTCGAATTCCTCGGTAGGTGTATCGAGCTTGCATAGTTAATCTTTTCTCCTTTAGGATGGCCGACACACTCATGCTGATAAACTACCTCAGTTTATTAGACCTAGCACAAGGCGACCCATGTTCTCAAACAAGTGAGGGGGCTGGGTCAGTCACAGTCTGCTTCACCCCCAACGTTCCTATTCATCCGCTGGGCGATTATAGGGTCACGTGGGGTATGAGCTGGTGAGTCAATGGGGGTAGGTATACCAGGTCAAAGTTGAACGTGCACCTAACTCATTGCGGACCGTAGATTCAAGACGATCCAGGCAGGTAGCTGGGTTGCTTCGCTAATAATAGCAGCCTCAGGCACCTCCATCGATTACTGAATGTTCAAGGCGGTCAGAATTGAGAAACTGAGCAGGAGCATAGCATTATTGCCTAGCTCCGGTAGGGACTCACGTAAACAAACAATCCCGGAGTCATCACGAGGCATCTATCATTGCTCCCGCAGAAAGGCCGAGTGCCCTATCTCCAGACCAAAATTCGCCTCCTGCTAAATACTGCTCCTGGACCTCATCCGCTGCTCCCAGACCTCACCTGCTTCCCTGCTGTTGCCGACTTGACCAAGATGTTACCAAACCTCTCTGCTGCTTCTGGACCTCGCCTGCTGCTCCTGGACTTCACCCACTGCATCCAGACCTCATTCGCTTGCCTGCCATCGCCAAACTGGTCCAGCTGGTTCCAGTCCTGATCTTTCTGACCTGCTGCTTGTGGACCTCACCAGTGGCTCCTGACCATCCACTGCTTGGACATCAGTCTTCTGCCATGGTCTATTGGGCCCAGCTGCAGACTCTTTCTCCTGTATATGAACAATCATATCTAATTCATCCAATGTACAGTTATCCTGTGGCTGCCCAGACCTAACACTCTTCCTCTTCACCTTCTTCTATCAGACCTTCCTCCCTTCTCTTATCTACATCCTCCTCCCTCCAGCCCCTACACCTCCTTCTCCTCTTCACCTCTTCCTTCCTCTTCTCCTCTCCCTCCTACTCTTTCCTCCCCAGCTCATGGACTGACCACCCTGCACAATTATATTTATACATCTTCAATAATCCTGCTTCCAACACTCCATCTCACCAAAATATATCACCCCACTTCCCAGACTGCAGGGTATCCTAACTCTAATCTTCCCTCCAGCTCTGTCACACCACACTTAGTCACACCTCACCCTCTCCTTCATATATCTTACATATTTCCAAATTTCCTGATATGATTCGGAATCTGATACATTTTGAATATAATCAACTCATTTTCCATTCTAAAATATACTGCAGCTCAGGAGAGCCATCTCTCTGCCAGATTTGATACTTTGAGGCCATTCTTCAATTGTAGGTCTTCCAATACTGAGCAATCAGCAGGCATTAAGTTCATCAATTTAGTCTCATAGCTGTACAGCCATAATAATTCCTGGAAGCAGCAATCTTCTCATATTCTGCATGATCCACCATACTTTAATCCATGCTAACTCAAGTCCACCATAGGTAATAAGTGGCATCTTCCTCGATTCCAACATGCCTGTACATTGAGATCATGCAACTGGGGTCTAGCCATCTATCATCTTATGACCTCAGCCTTGTTTTCCTCACCCAAATTCTTCCCAAGTTTCCAACATTATTGGTTGCTGGTGCCCACTTAATCTCCAACAGTTCAGACTCTGAGTCTACTTAATTTATCAACCTCATAGCTGTTGCTGATCTCAGTTTTCAAATTATCCTCAGTTTGCTTAACCAGATCCTCATCATTGTAAGCTTATTGGCCATGTATAACCTCTTCCCCATCTTTCTCTGGAAATTGTAACCATGAAGCTTTATAGGTAACCTCATCTGATATATATTTAACTATCATGTGCTAGCCCATATTGGAATCTTTCCATCTAAATAAAGCTCCAAACCTCAATAATGCATTTCTAATTATATTAAAAATCTACTTTCATCATATAATATTGGCTCACCATATCAAAGCATACCCTTCTATTCACTCTTTCCTCAGTTAATTAATCCACTGAAATTAATGATCCCTTTCTAATACAATTTCAAGTTAGGCTTTTAAAACCCTCTTCCCTGACCTGCATTAAATTTTATTCTGGGCCCATCCCCAGTTATTAACCCCCTGCCATTCCTGTAATCTGATATCATTCTGCACCGGTATCATGTTGCCTGGGCACATCATTTTATAGCTGCTTCCCAACAGATAGTTGTAACTTCTTCCAATTTCTTGATTTCACCTGCTGCCAACCTCACCACTTGCCTGCCATCAGCAATTGTGCCAAGCCCAGGACTTCTGTTGTTCCCAGACCTCAGCTTCTCCTGGACCTCATCCTCTGCTATCATTGCTGATTGTGCCAGCTGCTGCCAGATCTTGCATACTTTCAGAACTCTGGCTGCTTCTGGACCTCACCCTTTCCCGGCCTCATCTGCTGCATCTGACCTCGCCTCTGCTTCTGGACCTCACTCGATGCTCATGGACCTCATCTATTTGCCTGCCATCAGCAATTGTGCCAAGCTTCTTCAGAAGTTCTGTTGTTCCCAGACCTCAACCGGTTCTCCTGCACCTCATCCTCTTCCTATCATTGCTGACAGCCAGCTGCTGCCACATCTTGCATACTTCTTCTAGAACACGCCTGGTGCTTCTGGACCTCACCCTCTTTTCCCGGGCCTCATCTGCTACATCTGGACTTCGCCTTCTGCTTGTGGACCTCGCTCGCTGTTTCCAGATCTCATCCACTGCTCTCATACCTCACCCCTTCCTGCCGTCACTGTTTGGTCCCAGCTGCTATTGGTCTTTGCCTGTTACTTCCAGATCTCACCCACTTCTCCTGGATCTCACCCACTTGCCTGCCATCGCCGAATGGGTCCAGCTGCTTCCAGACCTCGCCTTCTGCTCCCACACTTTACTTTCTGCTTCCAGTGGTCACGCGCTTGCCTGCCATCGCCAGATGGTTCCAGCTGCTTCCAGACCTTGCTTCTACAATTCGCCTGCTGCTTCTGGATCTCAACAATGGCTCCTGGACTTCACCCACTGCTCTCAGACATCACTCTTTCCTGCCACTATCTATTGGGCCCAGCTGCTATCGAACTTCGTCTGCTGCTTCTGGACTTCACCTGCTGCTGATGGACCTTATCCACTTGCCTGCCATCAGCAATTGGGCCAAGCTTCTTCAGTACTTCTCCTGTTGTTCCCAGACCTCGACCGCTTCCCCGGACTCATCCTGTTTTGCTGACAGCCCAGCTGCTGCCAGACCTTGCATGCTGCTTCTAGAACTCGCCAGGTGCTTCTGGATCTCACCCTCTTTTCCCGGGCCTTATCTGCTGCTGTTGGACTTCGACTGCTGCTTCCTGACCTTGCTCGCTGCTAATTGACCTCATCCATTTGCCTGCCATCAGCACTTGGGCCAAGTTGCGTCCAGACCTTGCCTGCTCCTTCTGTGTCTCACCAGCAGCTGTCGGACCTCACCCACTGCTCTCGGACATCACTCTTTCCTGCCATCGCCTATTGAGCCCAGCTGCTATCGAACTTCGCCTGCTGCTTCTGGACTTCATGTGCTGCTCATGGACCTCATCCACGTGCCTGCCATCAGCAATTGGGCCAAGCTTCTTCAGGACTTCTTCTGTTGTTCCCAGACCTCGACCGCTTCTCTCGGACTTCATCCTCTTGCCTTTCACTGCCGACAGCCCAGCTGCTGCCAGACCTTGCATGCTGCTTCAGAACTCCAGGTGCTTCTGACCTCACCCTCTTTCCTGGGCCTCATCTGCTGCACCAGACCTCATCTGCTGACCTTGCTGCTGCTCATGGACCACATCAATTGTCTGCCATCAGCAGCTGGGCTGCTCCACACCTTGCCTGCTGCTCTGTGTCTCACCAGCTGGACCTCACCCACTGCTCTGGACATCCTCTTCCTGCCAGCCTATTGGGCCCAGCTGCTTCGAACTGCCTGCTGCTGGACTCATCTGCTGCGGGACCTCAACCACTACCTGCCAGTCTGGGCTGCTTCCAGGACTTCCTGTTGTTCCCAGACCACCGCTTCTGGACTTCATCCTCTTGCCTATCATTGCACAGCCCAGCTGCTGCCAGAACTTGCATGCTGCTAGAACTGCCAGGTTTCTGGATCTCACCCTCTTCTGGCCTTATCTGCCATCGGACTTTGCCTGCAGTCTGGACTTGCCTGCTGCTCTGGACCTCATTCACTTGCTGCCATCAGCAATTGTGCTGCTTCTAGACACCTGCTGCTTCTGGACCTCACCAGTGCTCTCAGACCTCACCACTGCTCTGGACATGCTTCCTGCCATCACCTATTGGGGCCAGCTGTTATCAGACTTCTCCTGCAGTTTCTGGACTCACCTGCTGCTCATGGACCTCATCCACTTGCCTGCCATCAGCAGCTGCTTCAGGACTTCTCCTATTGTTCCCAGACCAACCACTCTTGGATTCATCCTCTGCCTATCATGACAGCCAGTTGCCAGACCTTGCATGCTGCTTCTAGAAGCCAGGTGCTTCTGGACCTCACTCTTTCCGGCCTCATCTGCTGCACCTGACTTCATCTGCTGGACCTGCTGCTCATGGACACATCTAATTGTCTGCCATCAGCAACTGGGTCAAGCTGCTTCCAGACGCTGCTGATCTCACCTGGCTCTCAGACCATCCACTCTGGACAGCTCTTTTCCTGCCATTGCCTATTGGGCCCAGCTGTTATCAGACTTCCTGGACTTCATCCTCTTGCCTC
>NW_026682107.1:0-10127 GCF_028640845.1 Ahaetulla prasina | reverse complement strand
TGGCACGCTGCCATTAGTGTTAAGCTGCGATGCATCTCCCTATGGGTGGGGCTGTGCTCAGCCACAGGTTACCAAATGGCACAGAAGCCCCTATTGCATACTACTCCAACCATGTCATCAACTGAAAGGAATTATAGCCAGCTTGATAAGGAAGCCTTGGCTATAGTCAGGAGTAAAGAAATTCCATGAGTATGTATTTGGTCGTGATTTTGAAATCATCACGGACCATAGACCTTGCTAGGTCTGCTGGCAGGCGATCCCAACGCCCGTGGCACTTTCGCCAAGACTGGACTATCTTCCTGGCAGTATTCTTACAAATTGCTACACCGCCAGGAAAGGAATTAGCCATGGGAGACCCTTCTGCCCTCTTTCCTTCTGCCTTGTAAATATTGTAAATACTGTATTGTAAATATTGTTACTGTTTTTATTCTGATTGTTATTAATAAAGTTTTAATTTTTATCCTTATCGTTATTGTCATTGTTATTTCATTCGTCCTGGAAATGACCACTCCTTGAATGACCGGAGTGTCCAAAAGTGGTGCATGTTTGCACTCTTGTCTTATCGCTTCACAAGTGGGCTTCAGGAGACCCCAAAGCAGTGGGATGGCTGTCGTGGAAGGAGAGGTCTGTCTTGACCCTTCCCTGTCCCCAGGGTAAATCCACTAATGTGGGCATCTGGATGGAGCCTCTTCAAGTATTGAGCAAAGATTGAAGGCCATATTCCCCTTCTGATAGAGAGATCTGAGGAAGGACTGCTTCAAATTAATAAGAGCAAGTCAACCGCTGCCCATCATTCACCTGCAAGGAGGAAGGCCTGGGACATCGAAAGGAAAGAAGGAGGCACAGGTGGAAGCTCCCGGGAACCCCACAATCCGAAATTCAAATAAAAAAAATCAAGGGACTAATATCTCTCTGGTCCTCGTATTTGCAGTAACACAACACAGAAGGTTTCACCGAATGAGCAGCTCCTGAAAGAAAATTCCCAGCTTGTGGAAAACAATGCAAATTTCAGAGCTGGAGGAGAAACAGAGGAGGTGAGAAATTTTTCAGACAGCAACCCTGACTTAGGCAAAATGGCAAAACTAAATTACTTTAAAAGTAAGGCAAAGACTTCTTTTATCTTTCTGGGTATCCATCACTCCATTCCAATCACCCATTAATATATAAGTTTTATAATCCCAAGATGTTATTCTTTTATGTAAAAACTTATAAAATTTTTCTTGTTGTTGATTTGGTGCATAAACTCCTATTAAAAGTATTTTTCTCCCTTCCAATAAAAGTTCAATAGCAATATATCTTCCTTGATTATCCGCTTCAATTAATGTTGCAGATAAATTACTCTTTATATAAACAACTAGTCCATTCTTCTTTTCTGTAGCAGATGCAACAAAATGTATTCCCAATTTCGAATTTATCAAATATTTCTGGTCTAATGTTCTAATATGTGTTTCTTGTAAACATACAATGTCATTTTTAAATTGCTTCAAATAATGAAATATCTTTCTTCTCTTTTGTGGTGAGTTTAATCCATTGACATTCCAAGATAAAGTCTAATTGCCATTATCAGCAATCGAAACTTTTGAAGCACCAGCCGCAAATCATATCTTTCTTTGGGCCTTGCTCCTCCCACTGTTTCCGTCTTGGTAATAGCAGATTGAGCCTGTTGAGCCTTTTCTTCTTGTTCCTTGCGTTTGACAGCTGCTCTTGTCATCCTTGGCTCTTTTGGAATCTCTGATCCCATCTTAGACACACCCAACGCTTGTAAACGGTCTTCTTCCATTACTATCACTTCTTTTTCTTTAATTTCACCTTCCTTTCTCCTACCATCCGGAGATGGTGGACTTCCAGCCTTAAGCACATAAGCATAAAACTCTTGTGCTTTACTGACTGTATTAAGACGATGTGCTTTCCCTTCATAGTAAACTATTATACCAATTGGGATGTCCCATCTATACTCAATCTGACGTTTTTTAAGTTCGTTCACCAAAAAAGCAAACTCCTTCCTACCTCTCAACATTTTGGGGGGAATTTCCTTTAGTATTAAAATATCTTGGCCGGCTGCTTGAATCTTGTCTCCTTTAAAAAAAGCTTGTAAAATCTCATTTCTCACTGTTCTAGTAGTAAAATAAATAACAATGTCTCTGGGAAGATTTCTTTGTCTTGCTATCCAGGAATTCACACGATAAATTTTATCAATATAAAATGCCACATCTACTGGCCGAACTGCCAAAATCTCTGCAAAGGCCTCCGAAAAAATTGCTTCAAATTTCTCATTTTTACATTCTTTCAGTCCAGTTAGTAAAGCAAGTTCCATTGCTCTATATTGTACCAAAACAATTTCATCATCAACTTTATCCATTTTACTTTGAACTGCCTCAATCTCATTTTCCAATTTTAAATTAACTTTCTTTATTTCTTCTACTTCCTGCTAATAAAATCACATTTGATGCCAGACCCTGTACTGCTGACACCAAACCTTCTTTAACTTTTTATTTCCAGTTTGAATTTCTAACATCTGTTTTTCATCTCTGACATTTCTTCTGTAATTAATTTAAACTTATCCTCTATCTGGGAAGTTTGCCAATTCATAGCATCGTTAAGAGATTCTTTCATAAATTCTTTCAGGTTATCCTGAAGTGCTTCCAAATTTAGTGATTTTGTATCTGCTGTATGTGCTGGAGAGACTCCCGGTGTTAATGTTCCTGGGGTTTTTGTAGCAGTTGACTTTAATTGTTTTGCTGCCATCTCTTAAAATTTCTCTTTAACTTAATATTACGTATAAACCTTTTAAGTCTTTTTTTTCCCCAGTCTCAGTATCTCTTCTCCCTTCTCATTACAATGTTTAAAAAAAATTTTTTTTTCCAGCTGGCCTCAGCAATAAACAACAGACAGTGAGACTTGTAACACTTTCGTTTTCAACTGTGTAGCTCATTAAAGAACGATCGCCATTTTCACTTTGAAGTCAGATCCAAAACTTAAAAAAAAAATAACAGGGAATTGATTGATTGACTGGAAGCAGCGGGGCCCTATTGGATAAGGCAGGCAAGCACGTGAGGTCTGGGAACAGACCTTAACTGCTACTCCCAGAATTCATGGACTGCTCCCAGACCACAACCTCTGCTCCCAGATCTCACGTGCTTGCCTGCCTTATCCAATTGGGCCCAGCTGCTTCCAGACCTCAGCTGCTGCTCCTGGACCTCACCCACTGCTCCCAGACCTCAGGTGCTTTCCTGCCTTATCCAATAGAGCCCAGCTGCTTCCAGACCTCAGTTGCTGTTCCTGGGCCAAACCCACTGGTCCCAGACCTCATGTGTTTGCCTGCCTTAACCAACTGGGCCCAGCTGCTACAAGACTTCAGCTTTTTAAAAGACAATACGCAGGAAAGATATTTAATTTAATTTTTTGGGAGGGAGGGGGGAAAAAGGGGGGAAAATGTTTTTGTTTTTTAAAACTCTTTCAATAAAAAAAAAAAGACTTCAGCTGCTGCTTCTAGGCCTCACCTTCTGCTCCCACATCTCACATGCTTGCCTGCCTTATCCAATTGGGCCCAGCTGCTTCTGGAGAAGCAGAGGAGGCCCAGGAGCAGCAACTGAGGTCCAGGAGCAGCAGCTGAGGTCTGGAAGCAGCTGGGCCCTATTGGATAAGGCAGGCAACCACGTGAGGTCTGGGAGCAGTGGTGAGGTACGGGAGCAGAAGGTGAGGCCTAGGAGCAGCAGCTGAGGTCTTGTAGCAGCTGGGCCCAATTGGCTAAGGTAGGCAAGCACATGAGGTCTGGGAACAGACCTTAACTGCTGCTCCCAGAATTCATGGATTGCTCCCAGACCACAACCTCTGCTCCCAGACCTCATGTGCTTGCATGCCTTAGCCAATCGGTCCTATCTGCTTCCAGACCTCATGTGCTTGCCTACCTTAACCAGCTGGGCCCAGCTGCTACAAGACTTCAGCTGCTGTAGAACAGTAGACCAGAAATATTTGATAAATTCGAAATTGGGAATACATTTTGTTGCATCTGCTACAGAAAAGAAGAATGGACTAGTTGTTTATATAAAGAGTAATTTATCTGCAACATTAATTGAAGCGGATAATCAAGGAAGATATATTGCTATTGAACTTTTATTGGAAGGGAGAAAAATACTTTTAATAGGAGTTCATGCACCAAATCAACAACAAGAAAAATTTTATAAGTTTTTACATAAAAGAATAACATCTTGGGATTATAAAACTTATATATTAATGGGTGATTGGGATGGAGTGATGGATACCCACAAAGATAAATGAAGTCTTACGACCTGTCACGACCCTGTAAGAAGGCCAAAGGCATTCTTTGATTTGATGGAAGATTTAGAATTGAGAGATGTATGGCGAACGCAATGAAAAAGAGAGAGATTTTACATTTTTTTCTGACAGACATCAATCTTTTTCTAGGATTGATTTCATTTTAATTACTAATGATTTGTTTTTCAGAGTGAAGAAGACAAAAATTTGTTCTAGAACCTTGTCTGATCATAGCCCGGTATGGATTGAGTTAGATCGGGAAAAAGAGGCCAGGAGGTCGTGGAGGATGAATGAGAACTTGTTTAAATATGAACAAAATGTAAATGAATGTAAAACTCTAATGAAGGAATTTTTTTCTTTGAACATGGATAAAGGGACACCTATAGAGATAGTTTGGGACACCAGCAAAGCTTATATGAGGGGAATTTTATTAGAGATGAATAATAAATATAGAAATAGACTGCACAAAAGGCGAAAAGAACTAGAAGAGGAAATTAAAAGGAAGGAGCAGTTATTGGTAGGCAATCCAGGAGATAGTAAAACAAAAGAGTCAATAAATATATTAAGAGGTCAATTTAATATGTTAATGGCAGATCAGGTGGCAACTAATTTACAATATGTAAGACATAATTTGTTTAATAATTCTAATAAACCTGGAAGGTGGTTAGCATATTTATTAAGAAAGAAACAGAAACGACGTATAATTGATAAAATAGAATATAGAGGTAAGGAAGTATATCAGCAAAATTTGATTAAAAAAGCTTTTTTAGAATATTATACTAAGTTATATTCTAGAGATGTGATTAGTGATAAAGATATAGATAGATATTTACAGGACCACGGTATTTTAGAAATTACAGTAGATCAAAGGGAAGAGTTGAATCAATTAATTTCTTCAGAGGAAATAGTGTTTGCAATTAAGCAGCTTAGTGAATAAAGCACCAGGTACAGATGGCTTGACAACTACTTATTATAAAAATTTACAAAATGAGATGATTGTACCACTTAAGGAGTTATTTAACAGAATACAAAGGGAGGCTCCTCCTTCATGGAGGACAGCTTTTATTTCATTAATACCTAAAGAAGATCGAGATGGTGTTAAACCAGAGAATTATAGGCCAATATCGCTTTTAAATACTGATTATAAGATATTTGCTAAGATACTAGCGAATAGATTGATGCCACTGATGAATCAATTAATTCACAATGACCAATCAGGATTTATTAAGGGGAGACAGATGAGATATAATATGAGACAAATTGTAAATTTACTTGAATATTTGGAAGGAAACAGCCAGGTTTCAGCAGCATTCCTCTTTTTGGATGCCGAAAAAGCTTTTGATAGATTGGATTGGCAGTTTTTGTTTAAAGTAATAGAAAAAATGCAATTTGGGGATTATTTTATTCAAGCAATTAAGGCTATATATCAAAAGCAAACAGCTCAAATAATAGTAAATGGTGGATTAACAGAATCTTTCAAGATTGAGAAAGGGACTAGACAAGGATGTCCCTTGTCACCATTATTATTCATTCTAACTTTGGAAATATTATTGAGTAAGATACATGGTTTAGATCGAATAAAAGGAATTAGAATTAAAAATCAAGATTATAAATTAAGAGCGTTTGCAGATGATTTGGTTGTTTCTTTATCTCAACCAATACATTCAGCTGTATATTTGATGGAGACAATTGATCAGTATAGTAAGGTATCTGGGTTTAAAGTGAATCAACAGAAGACAAAAATGATAATTAAAAATATGAATACACATCAGAGGGAAGAATTAGAAAGAATAACTGGATATGAAGTAGTTAAAAAGGTTAAATACTTAGGAGTATACATTACAGCATCGAATGTAAAATTATATAAAAACAATTATGAGGTATTGTGGGGAAAAGTAATTAAAGAAATGGAGAAATGGAAGAAGTTACAATTATCATTGTTGGGAAGAGTGGCAGCTATAAAAATGAATGGTTTGGCTAGATTTTTATTTTTGTTTCAAATGATTCCAATTTTGAAGAAAGATGCAAATTTACAAGAATGGCAAAAAGGGATTAATAAATTTGTATGGAAGGGTAAAAAACCGAGGATAAAGTTAAAAATAATGCAAGACGTTAGGGAAAGAGGGGGTTTAAAAATGCCTAATTTGAAATTGTACTATGATGCAGTTGTTTTAACTTTAATTTCTGATTGGATTAATTTAACAGAGGAAAGGATTTTGAATATAGAAGGTTATGGTTTGTTATATGGATGGCAATATATGTAATATATGACAAGAAAATTGATAAGACATTTAAGAATAATATGGTCAGAAGTGCGTTGTTGAGGATTTGGAAAAAATATCAATATAAGTTAGATGGAAAGATACCAATATGGACCATCCCCAGACATATGATAGAGAATATAAATATATTACAAAAAATGGAAGTTATCACTTACAAAGAGCTTTTGATTATGGAAAAAGGGGAATTACAGTTGAAATCTAGGGAGAAATTGAGGGATGAAGGAAGAAATTATACATGGTTCCAGTATGGACAATTGCAATCTAGATGGAAAATAGATCAGAAAATTGGTATAAGGCAAAGTGATGATAATCTGGTAAAACAAATAAAAGATCAAGGTCAACAGCATATAAAGAGATTATATAATGTATTGGTTGAAATTGATTCAGAAATGGAGTTGGTTAAAGATTGTATGGTAAAATGGGCACAAAATTTTCAACAACCTATAATGTTAGAAACATGGGAAAAATTTGGGTGAGGAATGTTAAATTCATAAGCACAAAATTTAAGAGAAAATTTTATAAAATGTTTTATAGATGGCATTTAGATCCTAAAACTGTCATGTATGTATCCAAATGTGAAAGCAAAATGTTGGAGATGTGATTGTGAGGATGCTACCTATTATCATATATGGTGGACTTGCAAAAGTTAAAGCCTTTTAGTTAAAATATGGTGGATTATGCAGAACATTTTGAAAAGAAGATCAAGTTTGTTCCACAGTTCTTTTATTAGGAATAATCTCAGATTGCACTGTTATAGAGACAAAACTGATTCTGAATTTAATAACTGCTGCAAGATTATTGATTGCACAATATTGGAAGAAGAAGATTTACCTACAATTGGAGAATGGATTAGTAAAGTATCAAATTTAGCAGAAATGGCAAAAATTTCTGCCTACTTGAAAGACTGTACACAAGAAAATATATATTGGAATGGAGGAAGTGGATTGATTATATTCAAAATAAGTATCAGATTAAAAATATCAATTAGTTTTGAGTGAAGTTAGGAATTATTATGTATTAGTTTAAGAAAGAAGGAATTGATAGTGTGATGGTGTGAAATGGAATATGTTTTATGTTATATTTTAGATTATGTTTGTTAGTTACAATACCCTGTATTCTGTTCTGGGAAGTCTCGGGGGAAGGAGGCGGGAAGGGAAGACTATAAATTGATTGGTTGCCATTGTACAGGAATAATGGTAGAATTAAACAAGTTGGAATGGTGTAATGTCGGACTGCTTTCGGCAAACACTCCCGAAGGGAAAGGGTGGTAAGAAAGAGGAGTAAAGAAGGAAGAAAGTAGGTAGGTAGGTGGGTAGGGAGGAAAGAAGGGAGGAGAAGAAAGGATAGGAGGAGGAGAAGAAGGAGAAGATAGAGGTTAGAAAGGATGGTAGTGAGAAGTGGGAAGAGGAGGAAGTAGGAAAGCGAGGGAGAAGGTGGTGGGGAAGTTTAAGAAGGATGAGAAGGAAGAAAGGATTAAAGGGGGGAGTGACAGTCGAGCAGCCCTGACTGAGTATAATTTGAGTATAGGACTGATTGTTGGATAAGTGATTGTATTGTACACTGGTCAAATTGTGGGAATTATTATGGAAAAATAAAAAAATTTTGCAAAAAAAAAAAAAAGAAATTCCCACTGTTATTTCTTTTTTCCTTTCCTCATCCAGAGAAATAAAAGAGCAACATCTAATGATATTCATGCGCTTTAATTTTCCACTCTACAATTTATCCCTAAAGCATTTCCTACTCCTCTTCCAAGCTTGTCTTGTCTGTGAAGGGTTGGGTGACATTCAGAGAAAGAGATTCTCCCCCGGACGAGATTGAAGGGATCCTGTTTGAAAGCAGCCGCATCGTTGACTGTGGCAAGAGCGCTAAATCCCGAGCCTTCATCCAGGTCCAAGGAGGGGCTGAGAAAGGGTGGGAACATTGTGGCTTTTAGGAACTTTTCTGACCCTCCTCCCCTCCCCCACTTCCCTGCCTGCAGGCTTGAGACTTGCGACTTCCCGCTGGCTTCCCCACTGACCAAGTCGCCTCATCTAATGACGGTGGGATTCGCTTAATGACAGCAACTGTGACTGCAGGGATTGTCATTGCTGACTGGTGCGGTTGTTCTTTACATCCACACTGCTTAGCTGTTATGTATTCATGTATGTACCTTTAAATATTTGAGCGGGAAATCAGCACGTTGCTGATTGGACGAAGTCTCCAGCAGAACTGTATAAAAGGAGAGGTTTTTCCCCCCAGCCGGTTGCTGGGTTCACCCTATATTAAAGAGCTGTTGTCACTACCCTGGTCTCCAGCCTCGTTACTTCCAGAACCTAACACTGGCGACGAGGGTGGGATTTCGAGGCTAAGGAGAACCAGAACCGAGCTGAAGCACAATAGACCCGAACCCAGCAAACACAGGGCAGAAAAGCGGAGATGGCCAGTTACACTCCGCCCGCACCGTTTGACCGGCTAAAGAGAAATGGGAACGATATGACCCGTTTGAGCTTTCTAGAAGCCAACGAACTGCAAGGAGTTCCAGATAACCGAAAAAGGGCTTATTTCTTAAGCCACTGTGGTCCGGAGGTCATTGATATCGCGGAGGCCCTGGCAGAGCCAACGCCGTTACAATCGGTGTCGTGGCCAACTCTACAGACTTTATTAAAGAACCACTTCGCACCAACGCCGTCCAAATACGTGCGGCGGTTTGAATTCGAGAGCGAAGGCAGATGGAGGCGAATCCATCGGTGACTACATGGCCGCCTCAGGAAAGCGTCAGGACTGCGGATACCGCGACCTAGACAAGGTGCTCCTCGAGCAACTCATCCGAGGTCGAGACATCCGTTTCTTGGCGGCGGCTGCTAGCAAAGAGCAACCTGCGCCTGGCGCCTGGAACGAAGCCAGAGCACATGAAATGTCCACCCAAGCGGCGGAGACACTGCAAGCCGGTCCCACCAAAGCGGCCGAAAGCCAACCCCAGTGCACCAGGAGGAGGTTCAGACCGAATCCGACGGTGAAGATGAGGAAGGGTCTGCCGAACCGAGAAAGCGCGACAAAGGGGACCGAGGCAATGCGGAAGCTGCGGGGTCAACACCAGCGCCAACGCTGCAAGTTTAAGACGCGACATGTCGGTGTGGGAAGAAAGGGCACCTAGCTCAAGTTTGTCGAGCGGCCCAACCTTCCCTTGAAATTCAAATCGGCCAATCAGAGCTGGAATCGGCAAGGCGACTCCGCGATTGGCTCAAACAAAAAGGCGTGATTCAAACCAAACAACTGTGGTCATAGGCGGCGCCTCGGCCAGTGGAGAAGAAGATCTTCACCAACCCAAAATAGAGGGAGTACGGTGCCCGGCTCAAGTAGACACGGGATCAGCGATCACCATCATGTCCTGGGACACTTTGGCAAAGTCGCTGCCGTCCGTCATGAGCGCCACCTGCAAGCACAAGCGACTCTGAGTCCACGACTACCAAGGGAATCGCATCCTGTTAGGGACCACCTCCGTCAGCGAGTGTCTGTCCACACAAGAAGACCCTGCCCATCACGATCGTCGAGAAGGGACCTGCCCAGTCTGTTGGGACTAGACTGGTTTGT
>NW_026682106.1:0-10131 GCF_028640845.1 Ahaetulla prasina | reverse complement strand
GTACTTATTTTATGGAAAAAAAGTGGATAGGGCTTTTAAGAATCATGTGTTGAGAAGTGCTCTTTTTTCTGGAATAAATATTCCTATAAATTAGATTACAAGATTCCTATATGGTGAGCCCTAGACATGCAATAGAGAATATAAATATAGAACAGAAACAGGAAATGATTACATATAAAGAACTTTTGTATGCTGAAGGTAGATTGCAATTAAAATCATTACAGGTATTAAAATGAAGAAGGAGGAATTATACTTGGTTTCAATATGGGCAAATAAGTGCTAGGGTACACCATCTGTGGCTCTTATCACAATTTGATGCATTGCTCTAAACAGTATAGCAGTTAAGGAACTCAGGAGCAGGAACAAAAAACAAGTTGATCTTTTCTAATGGAAAAATACTTTTTTTAAAGGAAGTATAATTGTACATTATCAACGAAAAAGGGCACCTCAGGTCAAAGATGTTCTCTAGTCATATAATATAATTCACTGGAAGAAATTGAAAGTGTGTCAACAACGTTTTGTCAGAGGCCAGAATGTCTGCAAAAGAGTGCTACTGTTATGAAGCTATTTTCTCTAGTGTGTTGAATCTATGATTTCCCCAGACAAATGATATGGCAAACAGAGCTGATGAAATGTTACAGAAGGTTTTTAAGTAGTAAAGGGGAATCTTAAAATGTCAGAATAAGACAACACAGATTGGTATCTTTACTTTTGAGGTTAAAGAACTAAGAGTAATAAGGTTATCTGTCTCACTTCTCATGTAGGAAGTTTGGAAATTACCTTGTACACTACTATTAATGGCAGAGAAAATAATCCTTAAATGAAGACCTCTACAAAATTATAATAAAAATGCAAAGGTTTTAATTAAGCTTACATGTACATAATTTATTTTATCACTCATTAAAATGGAGTGTGGATGCCTGCAGCAAATCAAAGCTGCATATTAGCAAGGAAATTGACCCTGAGTCAGTAATACATAAACCAGGGGACATTGCAAATGTACATAAAGGAGACGTTTGATTGGAAACCCATAGATAAATGATAGAGAGATGAGAAAGAGAGAGAGAGAGAGATAATATCTATAGTAGACAAATGATAGATGGTAAAGATAATAAGATTTTACTTGCAAGTCTGATGCAATTCTGGTAGGAAGCAAAAGATATAAGCAAATAAAAAAAATAGTTGTGAGCAAGGAAAAAAAGCAGTTCTGAAAAATCTTGAAAGATTAAGTCTCAGGATAACAACTGTTTTAGAGCAGTTTTTCACTTGAGTCCTGAACTGCTGAGTATAAAGAAACATGCTTGTGTTGTAAGTCTATTCTCTTATAATACTATTTTGTAAAATTTGTAGCAATGAGTCAGATGCCTTAGGATCTATTTCTCCTGCCTGGAATTTATGCATAGATTTGCATGATTTAGTCAGCATTTCTAGACAAGCCGTTCATCAGGGAATGTGCATATATTTTAAGCATCAACATGAGGCATCTGCAAAAAGGGTAAAAAAAAGTCAAAATGGCAGAAGCCCTGACTATTTTTTTCTATGTGCCATGAAGCATTTACAATTTAATGGGATTTTCATCATATGTTTGTGGCTACCATCTTGATATTTTTGACCCCCTTCTGCAGATGTCCCTGCAGAGTCACAAAGTGCACAACCAACTCTATTAAACATTCAGTAGAGATAAATCTCAAAATGCTACAATCCTAGAGAAGTCTAAGATGAAATAGAGCAGGAGTTCCCAACCTGGGGGCCACAGCCCACTAGTGGGCTGTGAGGGGATAGCAACCAGGACACGAAAACGGCCATCAACCATGCATGCATGCACATCCTCACTTGCGTGAACAGCAGGTAAGCACATGTGCATTTGCTCTATTTATGTGAGCGGCAAGTGCTTATGCATGCCACTTGTGCAAACGAAGCTGTGTGCACATGCGCTCACCAGCTACTCACATGGAACCATCCCCTCCCCCTCTCTCACACACACACCAGTCTGCAAAGCCAGCAACATTGGGAAACTCTGAAATAGACCACTGATTTCATTGGCATTTTAATTGGGCAAAATTTGTATAATCTTTTCCTGTAACTTTATTTATTCATTTATTTGGATGATTTATTTTATTTATTTATTTATTTCGATTTTTATACTGCCCTTCTCCCGAAGGACTCAGGGCGGTGTACAGCCAAGTAAAATTCAATATATAAACATTAAGAGAAATTAAAAAGCATATTATAATGTGGCCGAAATTTTAAAACAATTTAAAATCTTAAAATATAAATAACCCCAATAAAAATTTCAGTCCAGTCCCGCTTGAATAAATAGGTGCGTTTTCAGCTCACGGTGAAAGGTCCGAAGATCAGGCACTTGATGTAAACCAGGGGGAAGTTCATTCCAAAGCGTAGGAGCTCCAACAGAGAAGGCCCTTCCCCTGGGGGCCGCCAACCGACATTGCTTGGCGGACGGTACCCTGAGAAGGCCCTCTCTGTGTGAGCGTACGGATCGGTGGGAGGCAAAAGGTAACAGCAGGCGGTCCCGTAAGTACCCGGGTCCTAAGCCATGGAGCGCTTTAAAGGTGGTAACCAGAATCTTGAAGCGCACCCGAAAGACCACAGGAAGCCAGTGCAAACTGCGCAGGATTGGTGTTACATGGGAGCAACGAGTTGCCCCCACTATTACCCGCGCAGCTGCATTCTGGACTAACTGCAGCCTCCGGGTGCACTTCAAGGGCAGCCCCATGTAGAGAGCATTGCAATAGTCCAAGCGGGAAGTGACAAGGGCATGAGTGACCGTGCATAAGGCATCCCGGTCAAGGAAGGGGCGCAACTGGCGCACCAAGCATTTGGAAGGCCCTCTGGAGACGGCCGCCAAATGATCGCCAAACGACAGCCGCCCATCCAAGAGGACACCCAAGTTGCGCACCTCCGTTGGGGCCAATAACTGCTTCCCCACAGCCAGCTGTGGCTGCAGCTGACTGTACCGGGTGCCGCATCCACAGCCACTCCGCCTTGGAGGGATTGAGCTTGAGTCTCCCCATCCAGACCCGTACGGCTTCCAGACACCGGGACAGCACTTCGACAGCTTCTTGGGGTGGTCCGGGTGGAAAAGTACAGCTGAGTGTCATCAGCGACAGATGATAACTCACCCGAAACCACTGATGACCTCACCCAGCGGTTCATGTAGATGTTGAACAGGAGGGCGAGAGAATCGACCCCTGAGGCACCCCACAAGTAAGGTGCCTCGCGGCCCACCTCTGCCCCTGTCAACACTGCTGCACCGGTCGGAGAGATAGGAGGAGAACCACCGATAAACGGTGCCTCCCACTCCCAACCCCTCCAACTGGTGCAGCAAGATACCATGGTCGATGGTATCAAAAGCGCTGAGAGATCTAATAGGACCAGGGCAGAGGAACAACCCTATCCCTGGCCCTCCAGAGGTCATCCACCAACGCGACCAAAGCTGTCTCCGTACTGTGACCGGACCAGAAGCCGGACTGGAACGGGTCTAGATAGACAGCTTCATCCAGGTACCGGGGAAGCTGCCATGCAACCACACTCTTTACAACCTTCGCCACAAAGCGAAGGTTGGAGACTGGACGATAATTTCCCAAAATAGCTGGGTCCAGGGAAGGCTTCCTGAGGAGAGGTCTCACCACCGCCTCTTTCAAGGCAGTGGGGAAAACCCCTTCCAACAGTGAAGCATTTATAATTCCCCGGAGCCAGCCTCGTGTCACTTCCTGAGTAGCCAGCACCAGCCAGGAAGGACACGGGTCCAGTAAACATGTGGTTGCATGTAGCCTCCCCAGTAACCTGTCCACGTCCTCGAGAGCCACAGTCTCAAACTCATCCCAAATAACCTCAACAAGACGTGCCTCTGCCATCCCACTTGGATCATCGCAATTTTGGTCCAAACCATCCCGAAGCTGAACGATAACCGTTAAACTCCTCGGCACGTCCCTGTAGGGGGTCATCCCGCCCCTCCTGTTGAAGGAGGGAGCGAGTCACCCGAAACAGGGCGGCCGGGCGGTTATCTGCCGTTGCAATGCCGAGTTAGGTGAACTTGTGAGGTGGCTCCATTATTATTGGCTTCCCTTTGTCTATTATTCCCTTGTTTGTTCTTTATATATATATATATTTAAAAAATTATTGGAATTAATAGATATAATGGTTTTAGATACTTATGACTGTATGACTGTAACTTTGTTGCTGGCAATCCTTATGATTTATATTGATATATTGACCATCAGTTGTGTTGTAAATGTTGTACCTTGATGAAGGTATCTTTTCTTTTATGTACACTGAGAGCATATGCACCAAGACAAATTCCTTGTGTGTCCAATCACACTTGGCCAATAAAAAAAATGCCAGGAGTAATTTCTTTTGAATTTAAAATTTTGAATGTTATAATGTCAGAATTCTACAAACCATATTCTAAGGATTCCTCCAGTTCCTTGGAATTTTGTTAATTAAGTATCAAGCTTCAGGAAACAGAACTTGCCATCATTTCCTCTGAAAATGCCAGAAAATTCCACTGGGATGGAATTCCACTGCTTGTGCATAGAAATGTATATAACTTTAACAAATTTCTGGTCACTGAGAGATTGGGTGAATGGTTTTTCTGAACTTATCCAGGAGAACTTCTTCAAAAATCTTGCCAGGACAGAGTTCTCCTGTTGGATTCAGAAGACAATGGAAAATGTTCTCCCAACAAGTTTTCCCTTGGGATTTCACTGACCCCAGAAAAACAGGGGGATTACAGATTGCTGGAGAAATGTTTTTGGAGGAAAAAAACCCTGAAGATTCATGCACATCTCTGTCTCTCTCTCTTAGCCTCCTCTAAATTAATTAAATGCAAAACATTGCAAGAAACATTTCTCTGAAATTATTTCCATTCTGAGAATGAGAACTGATAGAGAAAATTGCAGGACAATTGTCCAGCATACAAATCTATTTGGCCTGACATGAAATTTATTTGTCATCTATGTTTTAGGCTTTATTATCCTTCCTGTGTATGATATTAAATGATGATGATCTATATTATTTTAGTCAATGTTGTCTAAATCATTATTGCTATGATATGCTCACAGATTGATTTGATGGCTATTTATAATCATCTGTACTGTATCTGAATATTAAAATTTCTTTTCATTTTATATGGTTGGAGCCATTTTGTGCATACTCCTCTGGATATGCCTGGCAGAAGAAAGGCTGATATTTAAAGTTCATCTCAAAATATATATCCCTAGATGCTCTTCAAATGAAGAGGTTTTCTTTAACAGGCCAATTAGTTTATAAATTTCATCAAGCTAAGTTGAAAAATATTTGCGTCTATATACCAACAAACTAGTCAAATGTTATCTGTCTAATAAAACATTATTAGTTCAATATTCTGAAGTGAACTATTTTAGAAGAAAAATAGAGAAAAATTCACATAGTACAATAAAATGTATGATATGTAGAAAAACAACCATGTTGATTAAGTTGAATATTAAGGTAAGGAAAGGTTCCCTCTAACCCAGTGGTTCCCAACCAGTGTGCCGCGGCACTAAGGGGTGCCGTGAGATCTTTTGAGGGTGCCGGGAACTTTTGAGCTACGGAGATTTTAAATATCTATTTCCTTATAAGGGTGCCGGGAACTTTTGAAAGGCTTTCCAAGGGTGCCTCAAACAAGAAAAGGTTGTGCCTCAAACAAGAAAAGGTTGGGAACCACTGCTCTAACCTAATATGCTATTTCCCTCAAAGAAAATATCCCAGTCATCTCAACCATGAATTTAACTATATTCCACTTATTTTCATATTAGAAATGAACATTGAATATGACACTGAATCACAGTTTGTTTTGTTTTGTTTTGTTTTGTTAATTTATAAATTAAAGAGAGACAATATATTAAAGCAAGATTTAAGGGTATCTCTGCATTTGACCTGCACATGTCAGGCACAAAGAACCAGGACCATACATTAAGTTCCTGTAAAGAAGATTTATTGCTCATACCTATACACAAGAATCTCAATAACTGACAGCATAAATTGGCACTAGGTAAGAGTCAATGGAATTCAAGAGGAGCTGGATTTGGAATATTTTTGGACACAACAGTTCTAGGCAGAGCCTCTCTTGACTCCACCCCCTCAGGCTCTGCCTCTTCTTCTCCTACATCAGGTCATAATCAATTATTCTAAAAGTCTCCTTTGAATTTTCCTTCTACTAGGTAAAACATCACAATGAGTCAGTGAAGAATTGTCTAAATTTGGATATTCTTATATGTGTCTAATAACTTGCAGTTCTCATAGCTGCCCGAAAAAGACATTTCAACAAGAGGCAGAGTTAGTTTGCCACTCTCATCTAAAGTGATTTACATTGTCACACAATGAGGAAATAGGAAGTACTAAAGCAAACAGTGGCTCTTTACTCACATTTGATTATGATGATATGACATTTTCCATTTACTAATCTACTTACTTTTCCATCTTCTAAGCTACTACTTAGAAGCTGGATATTCTGTTAGGAGGGTTCAGACATTTATTGACAAAAAAAAATGAAAATTGAAGAATACTGTCTTCTCTCAGATGTGAATTATAACATCTCATTTTTATGTACAAACACACAATCACCCAGGATGCCTTCAGGGGCAAATTAATGCTATTTTATTAGACTGCATTTGTAAGCAATACGCTTCTTGTGAATGCAATGAGAAACAATATTTATTTATTGGTGATGGATAGATAGATAGATAGATAGATAGATAGATAGATAGATAGATAGATAGATAGATAGATAGATAGATAGACAGACAGACAGACAGACAGACAAACAGACAAGAAGAAAGGCAGGCAGGCACATCAATCTTGGGAACAAATTTGATATTACATTAATAAAAATAGGACAGAGATAATTTAGGTTGTGAGTTTGGGGAAACCACAGTGATCATTTAAAGTAAACTTCAATAAAAGTAGGTAGAATAGAACTCTTCTCTTCTCTTCTCTTCTTTTCCCTTCCCTTCCCTTCCCTTCCCTTCCCCTCTGTTCCATTCCATTCTATTGACAGAGATAATAAAATACATTACTCTTTAGCACCACAGTGTGGAACTGAATATAGGTTTTTATTTATGTCCAGTTCTATTTACTCTTTGTCTTCATCCGAGTGTATTCTAGGCATCACTTTTTCTATTTAATGTTCCAAAGCTCCTCAGAAAACCAGATGCATCTAGGATCAGACTACAACCAAGGTCTCGGGCAAATTTCCCACCCGTGAGGAAATACTTTAGACTTCTTTTAGAACCCAACTAGGTGCATCTGTTGCCAGGGCAGATCAATTAAACAGGTTATAACTATGCATAAATTGAAACATCTTATACAGAATACTGAGATAGTAGTAAAGAAAGCTTAAGAAAACTGTTTGGAAAGCAAAAAAAAAAAAAATATTGTGTAGATATGCAGATGCTGGGAATAAAATGGATGCTTTTGAAACATTGTTTATGTAACAGAGTATTCAGGAACCATAACTATGTAGCTCAATTTACATCCTAGTAGCTATTTAATTAAATATGCAAGAGAGTATATGATAGAGTTGCAGGTGCTTAGGTCCTCTTTGTGATTAAGTCTGATTGTTTTCTCCGTTAGCGACAAACGAAAATGTGTTACACTGCACTGATTTTCATCTTAGCAGGTCAGAATACAATAGTAATATTAGATTTTCTTCTTTTATGTTCATCTCTTAGATTTCTTGGCTGGGTTTTTAATTCTGTTCTTTAATGCTTTGCATTTTTAAAATGGAATATATAAATACTTAGAAATAAAACATTTTTCCCCAAAGAAAAGGCAAATAGTCTGTCTATAAAGAGAGTAATTTGCCTTCTATGTCCACAAAAATTCCTGAAAAATTATATCCCTTTGCAAGCACTGCAGTTTTGCACCTGAGAGCTCTGCTCCTCATCTGAATTAACTTCCCCAAAATTCCCACAGGCACTATTAGTAGCAAGCACTATTGTACAGGTGTTACTGAATACTTTGCATAGAATGTATAGTTGCACTATGAAGGAATACAAAATCTCATTTCAATGTGGATTTGTCTTGTTGGGGCTGTAACAAATCTTTCCCCATATTGGTCACCCTCTGCATTCTATTTTATATGATTTTCAATTTATTCATCTCCTTTACAGATAAAGGATTTTTGAATCATTTATTTGCTTCGGCCTGTTTACAGGATGATGTTTTACTCCTCTGCTTTTTAATCTGATGCTCTTCAACCCTCAACTGGCAACTGAGATATCCTTTTTCTGTTTGCAATTATGTTAGTCCTGCTTATTTTTCCCCCTTTTGAAGCAGGTCCTTCTTTACCTTCTTTGATGAGATGATGAATAAAAGAATTTGAAACATTGTCTATAAATATTAAGTACTTTTGCACTTCTTTGATATGTGCACTGTTTTTTTAAAAAAAATGTAATTTGTCCTGTGGTTACTTCATGCTAGAATATTAGAATGCACACCAGGCTAGGAAATTTCAAGGAGTTTCAAAATCTGGATTAGACAGGATTACCACAAAATGGATTAGTAACTGGCTGACCAACTGCACTCAATGTGTAGTCCTTAATGGAACTACAGCTACATGGAGGAAAGTGTGCTGTGAGGTACCCCAAGGTTCTGTCTTAGGCCCAGTACTCTTCAACATCTTCATAAATTATTTACATGAGGGGATAAAAGGGGAACTCATCAAATCTGCAGATAACACCATGTTGTCAGGAATAGCCAACACTCCAGAAGATAGGCTCAAGATCCAGGAGGATCTTGGTAGATCTCAACACTCTACCCAACCAAATAAAATTCAATAGTGAGAAAAGTCAAGTTTTACAATTAAGCAAGATAAAAAAATGCACAAGGATAGAGAATGTAGTATCTAGTTCAACAAGCAGTAACTGCAAGAGGAATCTAGGAGTATTAGTGGGCAACCACTTAAATATGAACCAGCAATGTGCTGCAGCTGCCAAATAAGCCAAAACAATACTAAGCTGCATTAACAGCGTGATAGAAACAAGATCACATAAAGTATTAGTATAACTTTATAATGCCTTGGTTAAAACCACACTTAGAATATTGCATCCAGTTTTGGTTGCCACAATATAACGAAGAGGTTGAGGAACTGGAGGCTAAAGTATATGAAGAATAGTTACATGAATCGGGTATGTCTATTCTAGTTAAAAGAAACACTATGGGATAACATGGTAGTAGTATTTAAATATTTGAGGGACTGCCATAAAGAAGAGGAGGTCAACCTATTTTCTAAATTACCTGAAGGACAAGAAGCAATGGATGGGAACAATCAAGGAGAGAACCAGCCTACAAATAAGGTTTGCCGACAGTCAGAACAATCAATCAGTGGAGTGGCTTGTCTTCAGAAGTTGTGGGTGCTCCAACACTGGAGGTTTTTAAGAATAGATTGGAAAAGCCATTTGTCTGAAATGGCATAGGATCTCCAGCTTGAGCAATGGGTTGGTCCCTTCCAGCTCTGTTATTATGCAAGATCTCAAATCTCCAGTATTTGAATAAGAGTTAATAATATTCATTCATTCAACTTCTACATGTATGGTGGGTGACACCTCCAATCGTTATTAATTTGTTTCTGCATTGATTTCAAGATTTTAGCTTTGGCAGGAAGCCAACTAAAGAATCAGCTACTCCAGTCTGAAGCTATGCTGGAACCATACCCAGCTTCTAAACCACTCCTTCCACTCTTTATGATGATAAAATGAAGAGGACCTTTTGCAAGGTAGCATCTAGATTATGATATCCTCTTCAAATAATTGGTGGCCCCCCCCAGCATTGCTATTTGATTAAGATTTATTGACATGATATGATAGCTTTATTGATTAGCCTATAGGCCATATCAAAGCACAAGGTGCAAACATGTATCACCTATAAAATCTTATACAAACAATTTAAAATAAGAGTAGGGTAAAATACAATAGTTATAGGATAAGATACAATATAATTTAATACAAAAATACATAAAATAGAATAAAATGACATAACATTATATTTCATTGTGGCCCTTACAATCTACCCCAATCAGTCCCACATATGCAGATCTCAACCGAACCATTTGTTTAAGTACAGTGCGATGTTAAATGTTATTTTCAGGTTCTG